>NW_024081297.1:863968-1092741 GCF_003009895.1 Hyaena hyaena | reverse complement strand
GCTGCTCTCCTGCTCATGCTCTGTCTCACTGTCTCTTAAAAATAAATAAATGTTAAAAAGTTAAAAAAAAAAAAAAAGAAATAACAGTATAAGGGAGCCTGGTTGGCTCAGTCGGTAGACCACTGCTAAGCATCACACTTGGTGTAGATTACTTAAAAATAAAATCAGAATGAAAAAGAAAGAGAAAGAAAGAAAAAGGAAGGAAGGAGGGAAGGAAGGAAGGAAAGTGAAGAGTTCTACTTGTGAAGAAGGGTATCTTCCTTACTAATTTAGGTATTTATCTTAATTTAACCTTCGAATTGATCATGAGCACTGTTTTACCAGAGCCTAAGGGCTTTAGGTTTGGTGTGAACTGATTTCAGATGTCCGGCTGCTTCTACTTCTAATTACCTCACTGTCAACAGCAACAAGACACTTAGGCCCAGTAGCTCTCATTTATTATTCTTAAAAAAGGATGATAGTCATGGCTCTTGACACAGAGAAGGCCAGACGGGAGAGTGCTGCTGCAACTTTTAGAAACTCCAAGGGGACGAGGTAGCTGAAGGGTAGGTATGATTCTCGCAAGAGCATACACATGCCAACTCCAGGACTAGTCAGCGCTTCCAATTAACATGCTACCTGCTTCCAAACAGGGTCCCCTTTCCATTGTTTCATAACATACTGAAGGGTTGGCAAACCACTAAATATAAGCTATAAATGGAACATAAGTAAAGCTAAAATAATGTAAAAATGTGAAAATACTAGCATATCATGAAAATGGGTCAACAGATTATATAATACATAAAGATTAAATGACACAAAGAGTTACCTAAAACTCAGTTTAAACATAATGAAATGGTTTCCTAAAAATGGAACTCGTATTTCAACTTCAAATAAAAGATTAAAGTTGATTTCAATTGCTAAATAGCTCAAACCCACGAACTGTCAGATCATCATCTGAGCCGAATTGGACACTTCACAGAGACTGAGCCACCCAGGCGCCCCCGTATAGAAAGAATTTTAAATAATCTTGATTTTGGGTCCTCAACGAAAAGCATCCCAACAAGTTTTATCGTGAACAAGAATACTGGAACACTGGGCACCCAGGGAGACAATGGACTTGAACTTCAGTTACCAGGGGGCTATAAGGAGGTACATAAAAAACAAATACAGCTGACCCTTGAACAACACAGGTGTGAACAGTACAGGTCCACTTAAACACAGATTTTTTTGGATAACAGCAGTACTGTAAACATATTTTCTCTCCCCTGTGATTTTCTTACTACCATTTTTTCTCTAGCTTACTTTACTGTAAGAATGCAGCATATAATGCATATAACATACAAAATACATGTGAATCGACTTTATGTTATTGGTAAGGTCAACCAATAGCCCATATCATTGGTAAAGTATGTTACTGGCTTCTGGTCAGCAAGAGGTTATTAGTGGTTAGGTTTTTTGAGGAGTTAAAAGTTAAACTTGCACTTTCACCTGCACAGAGCAAGGGTGACAGCATCCCAATCTCCAAGTTGCTCAAGGGTCAACAGTATTCACTTTTGTTCACAAAAATCATTTTTCAGCTGTAGAATTTTACTGGCCATCTCCTGGCACTCTATATTAACTCTCCTGGCATTAACATTAACTCACTTTTAGAGTGTTCACAACTTTCATTTCCTATCCTCCGAAAAGCCACAGCTTTTGGCTTCTGAAACATTCCATCAAATTATTTAAACAGCTAAAACCAACATCCTTGATATACTACCTAAAGACGGGTTACGGTAATTAAATGTTAAAACAAAACTATTCACGGACACATTGCTTTTTTAAAATACACGTTAAGATTAATTTCTCTCCTTTTAAGAGAATATAATTTGACACATTGAGCCATGTACTTTGCTACACAGACAAACTAATTTCCCTCTAACCATAGCCTCTTATGCCTTCCCAATCCTTTACCTAAAAGTATATTCGCATATTTAGAAAAAGATTCTAACTTACATCTGTAAAAGAGAATACAATGTATATTTTTGGTCAGTATATGAAATACTCCTAAATTAAAACACAGAGAAAATGAAGGATATGTAAAGGAATACATTTTAAATAAATATCCATAATCTTTTTTATAAATAAAAATGCTTCTGAGGAAATAGCAATTTAAAGAACTCTAAAACCTTGTCTTCCCCAAATCCTGAAGATTCAAAAAAGTTAATGTACACATTTTCCTTTGAAAACCATTTCAAATGACACCAATGATAGGAATTAAATATTTAAAACCTGCACAGAAACATGTTTCAATTTATGCTGACTGAAAGTTAATGGGTCACATATAGTTCGTTTTACTAACAGGTATCAGGAAATGGCTTTCTGTTTTTTTAAAGTTTTAACAAAATATGAAGAATAATTCATCTCAAAATCTTTTACCTGAATACAAACAAGAAAGAAAACCCTGTACTACGCAGTACTAGGAATGACCCATTTAAACTAAAACAAAACAGAAACAGCTAAACAAATGGACTCTAATAACTATGCGGTCTACGCTTCCAAAAAACAGTAATAATAACCAAAACAACTCTTCACAGTACTCTAATTTTAAACTTGACAAAGTACCTTGGGCATAAAATGTTTATCACTGAGAAATAATTCTGAAGCCTAGGATTCAGCCCGCAGGATCTGTCTTTCTGCACATGCCTTGAGACTATGTACACACTTGGAAGAATATCTGCATTTCTTTGACTTCCATTTGCCCTTCCCCCAACTGTTCCTTCAGGAGCATCTGGTGTATTTGTAGGTGTATCAGGGCTTTCAGTGTTCCTACCACGTTCAATACTGACAGCATCATCCTGTAAGCAGCAAATTAGGAAAAAGTACACGAAACAGCAGTGCTGTAGCAGCACATGACTTTGTGCTGGGTAGCTGCTGATTGAGCTAGAAGCAGTAATTCATAAATTCCGTAGGAAATGCAAAAACTGATTCCTGTCTCCACATAAGGACTAAAAGGAAATCAGCAGGCATCAGGATTTGTGGAGTTCAGCATGACAGTAAAAAAGCGAATCCGAATAAAAAGAATAATAATACTGCCTTTAAATAACAAAGCACTGGTCTATGCCAGCCACTTGAATACACTGGCTCATTCCATCTTTACAGCTTTTCACAGAAGGTAAGGTTAGATAAGGAAGTATTATTTACAGATCCTGAGGCCACTTAGGATTGCTGGCATTCAAACCAAAGCTGTGACTCCGAAATCTGACTGAACTACATACACACAGGGCTTCCTAACTGATCTGACCCGCTGCTCAGTTTGGAGCACAGGGCTCAGTGGCCCTTTGGGGACGATGGGGTATTAGTGCCTCTTATTTTAGATGTAGTTTCTGAAAATCTTGGTATTCAAATTCCCCTTAATTATAACACAAACCCCTCAGAATCTTTATAAAATCCTACATATTCTGTGCTATTTACAAATGACTTTTGCCTCACAGCTCTTATGTAGTAATGATACTTATCTAGAATACAGAACTCTAGAAACTCTCCATCACTAAAGTAAAATCCTTCCCAATGTAGAAATGACTGCAGGAAACCATGAAAATTCACTTAATGTAACCCTGTCTCCAGTCCACAAAATTCATTCTTGTCTCTCAGATAATCTAAGATTTAACTACCTCCTCTGATCACATATTCCAGTATGTTCTTTGAATAAAGAGATTTATTGAAACCTACCGCCTGGTGACAACAGCTCCTAAATTCCCTCCAGAGAAAGGCTTTTTGTGCAGAGTGCCTGTTAACACCTATTAGAAAAGACTAGGAAACACTGCCTTAAGGGCTCTTTCTGAATGATTGCTTCCTAAAGGTAGTGTTACATTTACAGAAGGTTAAAAATTAACTGGAGAGTCTAAAAGCATACAAAAAATTCATACCACTTAAATTCACCTAAAAACAGTATGGTGTTATACAATGGTTCTGGGGGGTAGTTTTCAAAACTTCAAATGGTTCCTACCTTTTTAAAAAATGCACTCATTATTCTGGAATACATCGATTAGGTTAGGATGAAAAGAATGGATAGATGGTACACAACAGGTACTCAATATTTGAACTGTAATTTTAATGTAAATATAATCAGATAAAAAATGTAAAATTTTAAAGTTCAGTTCCCAGGCTGAAATCACGGTTTATACCTGTTTCTCCCCCACTTCACAGTTTCACACAGTTAACATCTAGGGTAGAAAATAACCGTGTTTCAGTGGAAAACTAAGCAGTATATATAGCACCCTTTTCCACGTTATCAGATTCTAGCCCTCTTCATTGCCTTTAAACCACACAACACATTTTATAGTGTGGGTAACTTACAGTCATGTTAATTGACTCCAAAGGTAAAGGCTCAAAATGTCTTCCCCTGGACTCTGGAAAAAACTTTTGTCTCCACTCGGCAATTTCACCTCTACATTCCTTTACTGTATACTGTTTGACTTATGCTTGCCCAGTTCTCTCATGGAGGTAAAATAACACTTATGTTTCACTTACCTTTTTATGCAAATTGTCCTTTACCACTAGAGAAATAAAATCATAAAACTGACATTTATTCACCAGCTTCTTTACGTTCTGGCCCGAAATTTAACTGCTAATCAAGAAACCACACAGAACCCCGTTTTGTTTTGTTTGCACTCTGACCACTTAACTTACCCAGCGCCTCCAAAGGAAAAAAACAGGAGGAATCAAATGGAAATGCAAGTCACAATGCTTGAATCTTATCTTCAAATTAAAAGCAAACCTTTGCTGAGTATCTGTGTGTAGGGTGATTTCCACCTTGCACCCTCCTCAACATACAGAATGATGATAAGGCATGACCACCTTCATTTGCCCAACAAGGAACCTGGGAGAGTGATCTGTCCCTTAATCTTGCACAGGTTGCTTACACAAAGGATGTCTCCAGATTTAGCCCTCTGCTAGGCAACCCTTAGTATTCTGCTGGACGCTAAATACTCTGCAGACATAAGACCGTTAAAAATTCAATAAAATGGCATATATGTATACAGTAAATTTGAAATATGTCCTTTCAGTTCTTCAATTCACATTCATAGTCGTAATTGTTCAGGTTACCGTAACTCCAACTCAAAAAACACCACATTCTTTCCTCACTTGCCTTTGGCCTTTTCTTCACTATTTGGTTCCCTAAAGAGTTAAGACCACTGCCCCTGTTAGCTTTTTCTGAACTCCTTTTTCGACATAGTTCTCTACTGCTTTTCCTTATTGCTTCCCCGCTAACTTAGGTCCTAGATCTGTGGTCCTTGGGTGGAATGTGGAGGGCCTCTAAACCTAAATGGCAAAACAAACCCGCTTAATCTTCACTATCTTTAACTGAAATTTAGCACCTCCTTCTATGAAAGGGAAGGTAACATACCATAACATGCTAATCCTACTCTAATAGCTGTGACTTTCTCATCACTGAAAATCAAGGATTTTTATATCATATGCTAGTAGTTGCAGATCTCGA
Source organism: Hyaena hyaena (assembly GCF_003009895.1). Lineage (NCBI taxonomy): Eukaryota > Metazoa > Chordata > Mammalia > Carnivora > Hyaenidae > Hyaena > Hyaena hyaena. The sequence continues at coordinate 1,087,277 of NW_024081297.1, read as the reverse complement.
AAAATTGCCTATGCCCATCATTACTACCAGACACCCTTCCAGATGTAGTTACTTAATGTGCTGATAAAGAAGCACTTTCTTTAAACCCTTTATATTAAAGGACTTCATTTATATTTATAACATATTTCATACTTTTATTATTTTGTCATCTTACGTATTGTATTTTATACCTTTAAAACGTTGTTTTCTCTGAGGGCTCCTGGGTGGCTCAGTTGGTTGAGCATAGGACTTCAGCTCTGGTCATGATCTTGTGGATTGTGAGTTCGAGCCCCACATCAGGGTCTGGGCTGGTAGCTGGAGCCTCCTTGGATTCTGTGTCTCCCTCTTTCCCTGCCCCTCCCCTGCTCATTCGTGCTCTTTCTCTCTCTCTCAAAAGTAAATGTTAAAAAATCTTAGAAAAATAAAATAACATAACAACATAATAAAATAAAATAAAATAAAATAAAATAAAATAAAATAAAATAAAATAAAATGTTCTGAGAAGGCTACCCAGGACTCAGTGAAGTGTTCCAAGGCACAAAAAAGGTTTCAAGTCCCTACCCAAATCAGGGAGCCAAAACAAAGGCTTACTCCATTGTTTGGTTCTGAACAGCTTTAGAATGCAAAAAACATATCCTTCCTAAGGGTCTACCAAAAACCAAAGAACATAAGAAAAAGAAAACACAAAAAAAACTTTCAATTTATGTGGTCCTCTGAAAGGTGCCTCAATCTAGATTATTGACACTTTCATTACATTTCTGCTTATTTAGAATGTGCAAGGGCTAGAAGCATAAGTCTTTGCAGTAATTAACACTTGTATAGTACTTATGGGGCAAGCACTCTTTCCATCACTATACCTGTATTATCTCCTTTAGTTCTCACACATACTCCTTGACGTAAAGGCCATTATTAATCCCATTTCTAAAAAATTGAGGAAACCAGACCAAGTACCTTGCTCAAGGTCAGGCAACCAGTGAGGAATACATCTGGGGATGTAAACCTAACATGTGAATCCGATCTGTACTCCTAACCTCTTATGTCATCTGTCTAGATAAACTTTTAAAAATGAGAAATAAAACAGACTCCAAGGACTGGAATTCAGAGGGTCAACAATGTTAGTAGGCAATATAGAAAACGGAGACGGCCAAACAGGAGACAGATTTAAAGTAACATTCAACACCCAAACTTTCCTGAAACTTCAAGTCGGAACTAACAATTCCCCAAACATCGTTCTTCTATCCGAAAAAGTAATGTTTTCCCACCTCTTTGGTGAAAATTTGGGGCACCACACCGCGTCATACCTATGCTTCCAGTCGGTGAAGTAATGATGTGGAATTTAGGAACTGGGTGTGTAACATAACGTTTACTCCTAAAACTAGCCAAATCGATGAGAAAACGAAGAATTGACATCACGCTCCTATAACGCTTCAAAGATGTTTCAAGTATATTCAGATATTATTGACAGCTATTATGAAAAGGAGGGTCAATAAGAACTTTGCATTGTCAAGTCACTTGGCGGACTTTATTGGATATAAACTTAAGATTTCTGTCACCTTAGTTATTACCGGCGACTTGCCTAACCAGTAGATGATAATGGAGATCCATTTCAGAGGTTCAAAAAAGTCTGATTCCAGGGGCGCCTGGGTGGCTTAGTCGGTTAAGTGTCCGACTTTTGCTTAGGTCATGATCTCACGGTTCGTGGGTTCGAGCCCCGCGTCCGGCTCTGTGCTGACTGCCAGCTCAGAGCCTGGATCCTGTTTCAGAGTCTGTGACTCCCTCTCTCTCTGACCCTCCCCTGCTCACGCTGTCTCTCTCTCTCTCCTAGAAATAAATAAAACATTAAAAANTCACCTTAGTTATTACCGGCGACTTGCCTCACCAGTAGATGATAATGGAGAGCCATTTCAGAGGTTAAAAAAAAGTCTGATTCCAAAACACTTTACCCTGGCGAAGCCGCTTAAGGCATATGACCTAAAGACTTATGCCTTTACCACTGCTACCTAAAATCTTCCAGGTCGTCCCCTTTCTTTTAGGAAAAACTTTCAAAATAGTCCCCGACTCTGACTGCCTCACGGGTGGTTTCCCTCCCCGACTCGGAAGAGGGCCCTCTCGGTTCTGCTTCTCCGGAAGAAAAGCCGCCTGTCAGGCACACCCCATTCCCATCCACAGGAGGGGAGCAAACACAACTCCCACCTTGCCAAGAGCCACCCAAACCCCTGAAGTCCACGATCCGTCTACCCTCCCATCCGGAACAGCGTGTAAGGGTCGGAGGGTGACCCAATCCCTAAACTCCTTTTTTAAAAAGTCGCGAACACACTCTGGCTCCTCCTTCCAACTCTCTCAGGAGAGCCTCTAACTTGCCTTTGCAACTACTGGAATCTCAGCTCCGCACTCTCCCCAAATCTCCCAAACACCCCCCGACCACGCCACAGGATCTCCGAGCGGACCCTTTAGACCCTCCGCCCACCCCGCTCTGTCTGAAACCACCCTCCTTCGCCAAGTTTCCGCCTGCTCTCGGCCCCTGCTCAAAATCCCCAGAGAAGACAAGGGGATTCGATTTTCTCCTCCACGCCCGCGTTTTCCCGAGGGTGACAATTCTCCCCCCGCCAAGCAGCCCGACCGCCCCCACCCCCGCACCGACGGCTTAAAAAGAATTTCGAACGTTCATTGCACAGTCCCGTCCACGCTGCTCTGGGCCGCACTCACATTCTCGTCTCCAGAGAGGTCCGGGCTGCTGTTCTCCGCGCTACTCAGCTTCCGCCTCTTGGCCGCAGGCACGTCTGTTCCCGCCGGCGCGGTCACACGTCCCTCCGGGACTTAGTCCGCCGCCTCCCTCCAGGCTCCCGCCGCCGAGGGCTAGGCCCCCCGCCACGCCGCCGTCGCGCCAGCCCGGCCGGAGCCGCCGCACACCTGCCGCCGCCGCCGCGCCACCCGCACCGCTGCCCTCACGCCGCAAACCGCGCGCAGCCGCCGAGGCGGGCGGGCGGGCGTGGGACCCGCCCCACCGCTGACGACGGGGCGGGAGAGCACGCCCCCCCGCGCAGCTCCCCGGCTCTTTCCGGTTCTCAGCTGAGGTCTTACCGTTTACCCGCCGCCCTCGCGGCAGTTAGCACGGAGTTGGAGATCCGTTAGCTTTCAGGAGCAGTTTTTGGTAAGTCCCATTTCCCCAGTGCCTCCTCGAAAAAGAGAAGCGGAACTCAAAAGGGATGCCCCCTCACCCCTTCCTCCTGCCAAACACGTTTCAGCCTTAACTGGCCCAATCCTTGGACCCCAGACCGGTTGCAATGACAGGAAAGAAAGTCCCTGGTGTGGACTAGATCACTGCTGTTCCAGGGGACGGGGGAAGATACGAGAAGTCACCTCTTGCTTTAGCGGCATATGCCAAGGGTCCTTGATCTTGAATAAGGAGAAAAGCGAGCTCGTGTTATTCTTGGAACTGTTGAAGATCTAGCTTTTGGTTGTCACTAGGAGGTCGAAACCTGTAGAGCGCCTCGCACTTGTCTCCCCATGTAGCAAATGGAAGTAACCCGCTAAGGGGTGAATTCAATAGGGGTTAAAAAGCAATCTACTCCTGAAAGGACCAAAATAACTTTGTCCCTCGCAAGTGAAATCAGTAGCTTCGCCATAGTGCTTCCAACATTTAATTAAAACAGAGAGTTTCCCTGGGGAAACACAATGCAAAGGTTGGGTTTTAAGGAAAGCTGGAGCCATGCAGCTGCTTGTTGACAGCTGACCCGCTGCTCTGTCCCTTACTGGAGGTGCTCCTCTGGCACTGGTTGTCGCGCTGGTATTGGTCACACTGGTCTAAGGAACACTGTGTTTGATGTCCTGAGGAGAGACAAGCACAAGCGGTCATTAGGAGGTGCTCCCTGAGTCCGTGCTGCGGCCTAGCTTAGAAGCAGTGCCGGAGAACGATGCAGGAGAGAAGGAACATCCCTGCCGCTCACTGCAGCTTGGCATGTCCTGCTTCCAAACCTCTGCAATCTCCAGTAAATTTCAGACTTGGTGCCTTCACAACTGTCTGACCCCAGCACTCCTCCCCAGCCTCAGCCAGCCAGACCCTCAGAAAAGACAGAGCTTGCCCAAGGCCACACAGCCAGCAAACAGGTGTCTTCAAAGCTTTGCCACGTGGATGTGCCTGTATCTGTCAGGCTCTGTGGGGTGGGGGAGGCGGAGAGTGGGGTGAAGAGACCCTTGAGACGGAGAGCAGGCCATTAAGGGGCTGGTTAACAGTTATCCCCAGCACACAGTTAAGAGTACACATATAAGGAAAAGTCCCAGGAGTCCAGAGGCCTCTGGAGCCTTAAGGGGAGGAGACGGGGTGGAGACGATGAGGAAGAGGACAAAAGGGGCTCAGAGCAGTAATGAAGGAAGGGCAGTAGTTGGTTTTGCATCTCAACTGCTTTTCTTGATTATGCAGGACAGTCCCAGGTGTGTCCCCCTACCTTACCACCATTTCTGCACGGGTGGAATTCCGTAAAAAGGAGCATCAAGGACAGCCTGACAAGCTGAACGAACAAATAATGTTGGCAGTGTGCAGGGGGGCACCTACCTGGCTGGCTTTAGTGTGGGGACGGAGGATCATGTGCTAACTGTGTACCCGTGAAGCTTCTTTGTACTTTCCCTTTATTTCCTTTTGAACACCAACCAATTCCTTCTTCCTAACCTGCTCCTGCTTGAGGCCCTGCCCACAACTTGGCCTAGGTCTCCAGGTAACAGGGCTGCTCTGCCATGTGCCTGCCATGTCCCTGCCATAGCCTGACACTCAAGGTTGGTTCCTATGTCTCCACTATCCTTTATCACCACGTGGGCCAATCAGTTTTCCAAAATCCAGCAAAATCTCCCCGGCATTGATGTCACGGACTTTTAGCTGCTTTTCCCCAACATTAAGAAAATGCCTTGAGGGGCGCCTAGGTGTCTCAGTCAGTGAAGCATCCAGCTTCAGCTCAGGCTATGATCACATGGTTCAGGAGTTCAAGGCCCGCACTGGGATCTGCGCTGACAGTGGGTTCTCTCTTCCTCTCTCTCTGCCCCTCCCCCTCTCATGCTCTCTCACTCTCTCAAAATAAATAAATAAACAAAAAAAAAAAAGGAAAATGCCTTAAAACCCTAGTTCCCCTTTCTCTTCTCTAAGCAAAACAACTGCACTCTACTTTGCCACATCATCTGTCTTACTCACATTGTAACAAAATATGTGTTCTACCCATGAGAAACACAGGTAAGAAATGCCCTAAGAGAAAATCTTGAAGTGGAGTTACAGACCAAGATTTATTATAACAGATTTTAACTATGATAAAAAATTAGTTGACATGTGGGAATTAAAATATTATTTTGGCATATTCAGGATACAATAGCATATGACTGTATAGGCTTGGTCTGTTGCTTTTTGACATAGTATGCAAGCATACCTTTACATTTGTAAAATTTTTTTAACTGTAATATTTTATATCTCTTTCTTTGATCACAAAACTCCTGTGTTAGCTATGTCAAGGAAGTGTTTCCTTTCCTCATCTTACAAAGAAAAGTAAGACAAAAAGATGAGCTGCCTTTCCAAAGTTAGTATTCATTCTCAAAGCCATGACTAGGTTCCCTGACCCTAGATTGTCAATTGAGAGCTGCGTAGAGGGAACACAGATAGAATACATTTTAGGAACATGTGCTTGGCTTGTTCCATAACCGACATTTCATTTTCCCAGCTGCCAATCTTACACACAACCCCTTGACTCTGCTCTTAAATGACCATTCTGTCACCCTCGGATGTGTCCAGATGGAAACTCTATCTCCGTGTTTCTGGCTGGTTATTTCCAAGGAGAATTCCTACCCTCCCCCACCCCATGCTTCCCTACCAGCCACAATATGAAAATAAAGCCACCCTACACAGAGGCAAAGATTAGGGCAAAGATGGCGAGCATAGAACACACAGCATAGCATTCTCCAATCACATATCCATAGCAGACATTTCTAATACACCACCGCAGCATTTCCTCCTGAACCCAAATTCTTTTCTCCACCAGGTTCGCTAGGCAGCCACTACTGCTCAGTGGGCGTTGGCCCTGGAAACCTGTCTGCCATCCCAGGATGCCAGGAAAGTAATCAAGGAGTGGAGGGTATTTCTCTGCAAAGAACTCCTGGTTCCAATCGGGTATTACCGCTGCAAAGCTTTCTCTTCCTGCTCCCTCTGTCTCTTCTCTGCCATGCTCTTTTTCCAATAGGCCTGGAGGTCCTGGCTAATCATCTTTGTCTTCTCGTGTTCAGCATTTCTGTCAGCCAGGGGCCTGGAGACAACAGCAGAGTCTGGTTTTGTTCACAATCACAACACGGGGGAAGGCATGCACCAACCCTCGGAGCCCCATTCCCTTCTGGTAGATTACACTGAAAACATTCTGGTTTTGTTCACCACTCTTTGAAATACACGGGAAGGCATGAACATTGAGGAAAACATTGAAAACATTTAGTTCTCAAACACTCTACTGGTCTAGGACCTTTCATCTTCAATCCTGGTTTACATTAGCAGGATTGAAACCTTTTTGCAATTAACAGATTCAGCCTTTAAAGCCACCAATTTCCTTTGAGGCTGATTCAACTAATCTGACGAATCCTCTCAAATAGAGTTCCTCTACTTCCAGTTTCTTTCCTTTCATTACAGTCTCTCAGCTGTCAGGAATCAGCCCCCTGCCAGTTGCTACAGTCCTGTTACAAGGCAATGTAGACAGGAATACAAATGAATGGCTAGAAACGGGGAAAGAAACAGAAGTGACTAGGGAAAAGAAAACGAAATCAAGAAAGTACCTAAGGTTGTGAAGAAGGTTTAAAAGAAAAAGAGGTTTGGTGAAGGTCATGACATCAAAGAGGTGATTACAGTGTATCTCTCAAGTACCATTTCCCAGAATTCCCAATGAGAAGTGACTTTATTACTGGCCTCCAGACATGTAGCCACTGCTGTCCTGAATCATCTGAAATGTGGTTCAAATTATTTATATGTGTCTATTTCTTGCCAGACTGGAACTCTGACCTTCATTTCTCATTAAACTCTAGAAAGGACTTCGCTAAATAATGCCCATTGATTCAGCCTGCTCTGCCGGGCTCTGTACTACAGGCAGCAACTGCCACTAGGTGTCAGGACCTTCTGATAAAAATCAGTACTGGATTCTGCTGGTTCACTTTTCCTAAAATAAACATGGCCACTTTTTCCTCTCAGGAGCATTGATGTCACAAGTCAGCTATTGTGTGGTCAGTATAAAGATTAAAGAAGATAATATACAGAAAGTACCAACGCCTATACCACAGTGAGAGCTCAGGGACCAAATGGGACCCATTATATATTCCTTTCATAACCTGTTTTCCCTTTTCATCGTGTTTCTTAATTGTAATAAAAACTGTGTAACAGAAGTTGATCATCTTAAACACTTCGAAGTGTACAGATACACAGCATTAAGTATATTTACATTGTTGTGCCACCAATATCCAGAACTTTTTTTTCATAATTTACCATCAAGTTATCTAACATACAGTGTAAACAGTGTGCTTTTGGTTTTAGGGGTAGATTCCCGGAATCCATTGCTTACATACAACACCCAGTGATCTTCTCAACAATAATGCCCTCCTTACTGTCCATCACCCATTTCCCCCTACCCCACCCCACCCCCACCAACCCTCAGTTTTTCTCCACATTGAAGAGTCTCTTATGGTTTGCCTCCCTCTGTTAGAAACTATGTAAAAACAGTTTCTAACAGAAGTCTTTTAAAAATCTTGCAAAACTGGGGCGCCTGGGTGGCTTAGGTGGTTGAGCGTCCGACTTTCGCTTAGGTCATGATCTCGCGGTTCGTGGGTTCGAGCCCCGCATCAGGCTCTGTGCTGACTGCCAGCTCAGAGCCTGGAGCCTGTTTCAGATTCTGTGACTCCCTCTCTCTCTGACCCTCCCCTGCTCACGCTGTCTCTCTCTCTCTCCTAGAAATAAATAAAAAAAAAAAAAACATTAAAAAATTTTTTAAAAAAATCTTGCAAAACTGAAACGCTATACTAATTAAACAACTCCTCATTTCTCTCTCCCTCTAGTGCTTGACAACCGCCGTTCTACTTTTCCGTGAATTTGACCACTCTGATACCTTACAGAAGTGGGGTCATACAATATTTGTCATACCATCTTGTGACTGGCTTATTTTACTTAGCATAATGTCATCACAGTTCACCCATGGTGTAGCATGTGTCATAATTTCCTTCCTTCTGAAGGCGGAGTAATATCCCATTGTAGGTGTCTTAACACATTTTGTTTATTTGGCCCTCTTGTGGCTGGACATTTGGTTTGCTTCCATTTCTTGGCCACTGAAGGCTGTTAGGAACATGGGAGCGCAAGGATCTCCTCGAGATCCCGTTTTCAACTCCACCAAAAAAACGACTAGAACTGATAGCTGAATTCAGTGAGGTCACAGGATACAAAATCAAAGTACAGAAATCTGTTGCCTTTCTAGACACTAATCACCAAGCACCAGAGAGAGCAATTAAGAAAATAAACCCATTTATAATTGCACCAAAAAGAATAGAATACCTAGGAGTAAACTTGACAAAGGACATGGAAGATCTGTCCTCTGAAAACTATAAAGCAACGATGAATGAAATTGAGAAGGATTCCAACGGAAAGACATTTCATGCTCATGGTCTGGAAGAACAAATATTGTTAAAATGTTCATATTACCCAAATCACTCTACACATTTAATGAATTCCCTATCAAAACACCACAACCGTTTTGTCATAGAACTAGAACAAACAATACTAAAATCCGCATGGAAACACAAAACCCAAATAGCCAAAGTCCTCAAATAGCCAAAGAAATCTTGTGTATGTGTTGGGGGGGAGAGTTGGGGGGGCGGAGGGGAACCAAATCAAAAACAAAACCAAAAAACCAAAGCTGGAGGCACCACAATTCCCGACTTCAAGTTATATTATAGTGCTATAGTGATCAAAACAGTATTGTACTGGCACAAAAAGAAGACACAGAGATAGATGAATGGAATGGAACAGAAAGACCAGAAACAAACCCTCAACTGTATGCTCAATTTATCTTCTACAAAGCAGGAAAGAATATTCAATGGGAAAAAGTCTCTTTTGTTGTTGTCCAGTGCTGGGAAAACTGGACAACAACTTGCAAAAGAATGAAACTAGACCCCTTTCTTACACCATACACAAAAATAAACTCAAAATGGATAAAGACCTAAACGTGACCCTTGAAGCCATAAAAATCCTATAAGAGCACAGGCAGTAATTCTCTGACATATGCCATGACATATGTCTAGATATGTCTCCTGGGACAAGGACACAAAAGCACAATAAACAATTGGGACCCTATCAAAATAAAAACTATATAAAGAACTACTATAACTCAACATCAAAAAAAACAAATGATCCCAGTAAAAATTGGGCAGAGGATCTGAACAGATATTTCTCCAAAGAAGACATAAAGATGGCCAACAGACAGATGAAAACATGCTCAGCATCATTTATCAGCAGGGAAATGCAAATCAAATCCACAAGGAGACATCACCTCATACCTGTCAGAATGGCTAAAATCAAAAACACAAGAAACAACGAGTTTTGGTGATGATGTGGAGGGAAAGGAAGCCTCACGTACAGTTGGTGGGAATGCAAATTGGTGCAGCCACTGTGGAAGACAATATGACGGTTCCTCAAAAACTTAAAGATGAAACTACCCTACAATCCAGTAATCGCATTACTAGGTATTTACCCAAAGAGTACAAAAATACTACTTTGAAGGGATACATGCACCTCTATGTTTCTTGTAGCCTTACTTACAAAAGCCAAATTATGGAAACGGCCCAGGTTCCATCCATAGGTGAATAGAGGAGAACAAACTGAGGGCCGATGGGGTGGGGGAGAGGGGAAAGGGGGTGATGGGCATGGAGGCGGGCACTTGTGCAGATTAGCACTGAGTGTTATAGGGAAACCAACTTGACAATAAACTCTTTTTTAAAAATCTCATCCACACAGTAAAAGTATACAAGATCCAAAAAATATATGTGGTATATTGGGGGGGGGGGGGAGTGTTTGATGGATGTTGTTCAGCCTTAAAAAAGAACAAGACCTTGCCATTTGCAACAACATACATGGGTCTAGAGATTGTAATGCTAAGCAAAATAAGCCAGTCAGAGAAAGACAAATACCAGATGATGTCTCTCATATGTGGAATTTAAGAAACAAAACAAACGAACAAAGGGGAGAAAAAGAGAGAGAAACCAAAACACAGACTCTTAACTAGAAGGAACAAATAGGTGGTTACCAGAGGGAGGTGGATGGGAGATGGGGGAGGAAACAGGTAAAGAGGATTAAGAGTACACTTCTCTTGAGAAGCAATGAGTAATGCATGGCATTACTGAATCACTGTATTGCACAACTAAAACGTACAATGTTAACGTTCACTCTGTTCTACATAACATTTCATGTTAACGACACTGGAGTGAAAATAAAATAATTTTTAAATGTTCTCAAAAGGATCCTGCTTTCAATTCTTTTAGATATATACACAGAAGTGGTATATTATTGTTGAATCATTTGGTAATTCTATTTTTAATGTTTTGAGTACCTGCCATGCTGTTTTCCATAGCAGCTGCACCATTTTACGTTCCCACCAATAGTGCCCACATCCTTGCCAGCACCTATTATTTTCTGGGTTTTGGTAGGAGTCATCCTAACGAATGTGACCTAGTATCTTTCTCTTTTTCTTTTTTCTTTAGTTTTAGTTTCTGCTTTTGTTTTTGCTTCCTTCATTTTCTTGATCTTTCCTTTTGACATCCTAATTGCACTTTAATGGTTTCGTCTACCACTGAATCCACAGTTTTCTTCCTTTCTAGTCATTTGAATCCCCTAAAAGTGTTCAATGTTTCACCGTGCAGGTGGTATAAGAAAAATCTATAATTATTGCTGATTTGGACATTTCACAAAACAAAGATTTTATGATACAAAATAAATGATAGCACATTTTATCTTTGCATTTGTGAAACCTAATGATGTGATTCTGCAAACATATGTGGGTTTTTTTGCAGAAAGCCCTAGGGGAAAGAAAAGATAGCCATCTTGTCTCTATAGGTTACAGTGATGTATACATTATCAGATTCCCCCCCCCCATTTACATAAATGAGTTGCAAGGGGGAAAGTGAATAGTTGGCTAACTGCTACTTCATTCAGACTGCCATAGACTTGGCCTCCAGGACGGATATGCGATTGGAATTAAATTATTAAATTGTGTAATATAAAAGTTACATTTGCAATCTTACCATCCTACTTTGCTACCTTTATTCACTGGAGTGGAGCATCCTTGTCTCTAGGGTCTACATAAGTAAAAATTCAGTAAAACATGAAACACTTCTTAGCTTGGAGAGGCAAACATCTAGTTAAAAGCTAAATGACATCTATTCCAAACAGAACGAACAATGACAGCAGGCAGCGGGATAAGGCTGACCTGTTCACAGCTCAGCAAATGGAAACAATTTGTTAGTGAGCAGCTATCTCACTGTGGTTTGATTTGCATTACCCTAATGATTAGTTGTGTTGAGCATCTTTTCAAAAGCTTTTTGGTTATGATTGTATGCTTTTTAAAAGGATAGTTTAGAGGCGCCTGGGTGGCTCAGTTGGTTAAGAGTCCCACTTCGGCTCAGGTCATGATCTCACGGTTTGTGGGTTCAAGCCCCGCTGTCGGGCTCTGTGCTGACAGCTAGCTCAGAGTCTGGAGCCTGTTTCAGAATCTGTGTCCCCCTCTCTCTCTGACTCTCCCCTGCTCATGCTCGCTCTCTCTCTCTCAGAAATAAATAAAACATTAAAAAAGTTTTAAAAATAATTAAAAGGAAAGTTTAAAAAGTCAGTGTAATTTAGATGCTAAGAATGTGAGAAAATGCAGTGGGGCTTCAGGGGAGGCAAACTAGGATGCTCACAAGATTGCTGTACTTTTTTAGAAAGCAAACTGTCAGTATCTGGTGATATTTAAAATGTGCCATCGGCTGGCATCCAGCAAGTCCATTTTAGTTTTCCATTTTCCGCAATGGAAACAAAATAATTCGTATGAAGATATATATTACAAATGTTTAATGCAAAATTGTTGTACTAGCAGGCCATCTGGAAACAGAGTGAATGTTCATCAATAACGCAAAAGTTAAATTATAGTAACCCATATTATAGATAGCATGCTATGTTTGAAGAAGAATGAATTTCATTTCTATGTACTGATCTAAATATAAACTAATGATACGTTACTAGGTTAAAGAAAAGTTGGGCTGGGGCGCCTGGGTGGCTCAGTCAGTTGAGCTCAGGTCATGATCTCACGGTTCCTGTGTTCGAGCCCCACATCGGGCTCTGTGCCCACAGCTAGTACAGAGCCTGGAGGCTGCTTCAGAGTCTGTGTCTCCCTCTCTCTCTGACCCTACCCTACTCACTCTCTCTCTCTCTCTCTCAGAAATAAGTTAAAACATTTAAAAAATTTTTTAAAAGAAAGGCTGGGCTGAAGAGTAATGTATAAGATCTCATCGGTCTTATTTTCATTTACAAAAAATGGAAACAAAATATATATGTGCATATTATCAAATATATTGGTAAAGAATAGAAAAAATACAGAAAGCTAGGGGAGATTATTAGCCTTTTTAAAAATCTTTCCACCGCTGAGTTTGTTCTTAAAGTTTGTTTATTTTGAGAGAGAGCAAGAGAGAGCACGAGAGAGAGGGCAGAGAGAAAGGGAGAGAAAGAGAATCCCAAGCGGGCTCCCTACCATCAGTGCAGAGCCAGACATGGGGCTCAAATTCACGAACCACGAGATCATGACCTGATCCGAAATCAGGAGTCAGACACTTAATGACGGAGCCATGCAGGCGCCCCACCAACTGACTTCTTTTAATGAGCGTGAATTGGTATATGTTTTATAAACAAAAGCCATAAAGTTTAAAGAAAAAGGAGTCAATATACTTTAGCAGGGCTGTTTGAATCACAGTGACTAAATGATCCCCTCTGAAAGAAAGTGACCCTCTACTTGCCACAGGAGGACCTCAGATGACATCCCGAGATGGACCTGAGACAGGAAAGTTGGAAAAAAGAAGTGAGAGAATCTGGAATAACTAGTAAAGGATATAGAAACAGCAGACAAGGATCAGACCCCTACAGAAAGGGGGTCTGTGACCAGGGCTTCAACAAGAGAGATACCCAGGTAAGGACCTCACTTCATATTTGTTCAGAGCGTTGTGGTTTCCAAAACAGTTCTCACATACTTATGCTTACATAATTCTCACATTAAGGAAAGGTAGGGCAGGACTATCATCCGTATGTTTCATGGGAGGAAAAGAGAGCCCAGAGACCCAGTGTGTGATTTGGCATAGGTCATGCAGCTTGGAAGTGACCAAGATTAACATCACTCATTATCAGCAAAATACAAATCAAAACCACAGTGAGATATCACCCTAGAGCAGTCAGAATGGCTACATTCAAAAAGACAAGAAACACCAGCTGCTGGTGGGGATGCGGGGAAAAAATGAACCCTCATGCAATGCACTGTTTTTGGGAATGCAAACTGGTGCCGCCACTGGGGAAAACAGTATGGAGCTTCCTCAAAAAGCTAAAAATAGAACTACCATAGAATCCAGTAATTCCACCTTTGGGCATTTACCCAAAGAAAATGAAAACACTAATTCAAAAAATATATTTACATGCGGCATCATTCATAATAACCGATATATGGATGCAACCTAAGCATCCATCGGTAGATGAATGCATAAGAAAAATGTGGTATGTCTGTCTGTATATATATATAAAACATACACACACACCATGAAATATTACACTGCCATAAAAAGGATGAGATTGTTATATGAAAGGACATGGATGGACCCAAGAGTTTTATTCCAAGTGAAATAATAAGACAGACTGAGAAAGACAAATACCATAGCATTCTACTCATGAGTGGAATCTAAAAAAAAAAAAAAAAAAAGGAACAAACAAATGAACAAAATCAGCCCTATAAATACAAAGAACAAACAGGAGGTTGCCAGAGGGAAGGGGGATGGAGGATCAGGCAAAATGGGTGACGGGGAGTGGGAGATAGAGGCTTCCAGATACGGAATGGTAAGTCATGGGAATAAAAGGCACAGCATAAGGAATACAGTCAGTGATATTGTACTAGCAAAGTAACATGACAGATGCTAACGACACTTGTGGTGAAAACAGAATAATGTATACACTTATCAAATCAAAAAAGGAAAGGAAAAGAAAAAAGGGAAGAAGAGGAAAAGAAAAGAAAGAAACTGGGTATTTGATGTTTGAATTTAAAGATATATTTGCATCGATATGGCATAAAGTCCTCCTCTGCCCATACTGCCACCTTCACCGCCCCTCACCAGCCATCATCAGTGCAGCTTACTCCATGAATACTTCTTAGAGGGAAGGGGGTTTCTTGGAGAAAGGGGCCAAGTTTCAGGTCTGTGTCCAGTTGAGCACAACAGCACCTTTGCGGCTCACACTGTATTTCCAATGGAGAGTGCTGATCTGGACAACTCTTTTAAGAAGCTGAACTGTAAAGGGAAGGGGAAGTGTGGAGCGGTAACTGGTGAGACAGGTGGGATCGAGTCCGGTTGGTTGGGTTTTATCCACAACCTTTCTTCATAGGGTGAATTAGGAGGACGAAACAAGATGAAGCGTAGGATAATATTTTGCACGTGGTAACTCTCCATTGTGTTCACTATTATTATTGCTTGCATGCTGTTGTAGGAGAAAGGGAGAAAGAGAAGAGGAGAAGAGGAATGTGGAGAGGGGAGCAGGCGAGGACGAGGAGGAAGAAGATGTGGGTCCCTTACTCTTTTTGTGTCTTCAGAAATATCTGCAAACCCTGCCTCTGATCCGCCACATGGTCCAGAATGATTCTTCTTTTGTTGTTTGCGGCAGCTCGTATGTATCTGGTGTTTCACACAATCCCGTTCTCGCCTACGCATTTCCACTGTCATCGCTCTCTCATCCTTACCAAAGACACACTCACGAGAATCGGGCTCAGGCACAGGCTTTTGCGGGGATTGCTTCTTAATCTGAAATAGGGACACACGTAATACAGATCAGAATATTACCAGGCAATATTCTTTATGCATAACAGTGTAGCATAGGAAATTATCAGACCCTTAGAGGAAGGAACAAGGGCTACAAAAACTACCAGACGGGTGACACACAAGGCTACTCATAACATTATGGTTTTATACATATTTTTAGAATGCTACTGTAGCACTGCATAATTACAAAAATCACAATTGTCCCTCACCTGTGCATCCAAAACTCTCATATAACTCTGAGTCTTTTCCATCTTTGCTGTGATATGTTTGCCTTTCTGTGCAGCGAGTCTAGCAATTAAGAATAAGAGGAGGCAGGGGCACAGTCTGTTATTTTCTTTACAGTAATACAGATTAACATCATTAAATTGTATTTAATAAGTATCAATAGGAGTAAGAGCCTGGAAAATAAAAAGTGGTACTTCTTTCTAGGAGCTTCCATTTTAAGAACGAAAGGAGTAATGCAATGCACAGGCTAGTGGACAGTGTGTTGAATAGAGGACAGACAGGATGGGTATAAGCAGAGGAATGACCATTTTGTCCAAATTCACTACCACTAACACAGGCCCTCCTTCATCCCCACCCCCCTCCACCCCCGGGCTTCAAAGAATTCAGGAGAGGAAAGCAGGAAGTGTCTATTCCTGTACAAAATGATTCACCATAAGATTCCTCTTTACGAAAAGTGATCTTTCCTATTATACATTATGATTCTGTTATATGTAACCTACAGGGAAACCATATGATCTATAAAGCGAGTACAATGGAACATACACATTTTATAGAATAATTTTTTGGTCATGAAAAATGGTTTTCAGAGTGTCTCTCACACTAGAGTAGCCTCTTTTATTTCTCTCCAGACCCTAGTAGAAGTGGGAGCCCCTTCTTAGGCAGGTTTGAACTCTGACCCTATCCCAGGCATCAGATGATCTGAACAAGACCAATCAGATTCTCTTTCCCGAATATTTGGAATTGAGACTAACATTCGCCCAGGTTTGAGCTGGAAGAAAGACAATGTCTACCAAGGAGCTGTTGGGGCGAGGGAGCAGAGGGAAGGGTTCTTGACATAACGTTTTAGTCCCTGATTCTAGTCCTTGTAGATCCCCCCTCCCCCACATTCCTGCCCCAGGTTCCCCGGGAAACATACGTTCTTAAAATAAAACTCCAGCTTGGACTTGGATTGACTGGGAATAGCTGGGAATGGTGCCTGTTCAAGACAAGTCTCTTCCTGCATCTACCAGCATCAGTGATCACAACACAATATAAAATGATACTCTATAAGGAACTATCGATTGGTACCACTATAATGATGACTATAATGATGACAGCTGTTTTCACTTTTCTAATGCAATGTTCTGCTGCTAGCTGGGTAGTTAGCTCAGGTGCTTTACAGTTGTGCTAATGAAACGACCAATGCTGATGGAATCCCACATGGAAAGAAGCTTCCCATGAAAATTCTGACCCTGTTTTGAGAGCCTGTCAGCCAAACTCACTGTTCTGCGAAACGCACTTGTTCCAGGAGGTCTACCAGCTGTGTCTTTTGTGTTTGTTTTCTCTCCTTTTTCCCTCATTATCCAGTTGTTCCTGGAGGCTTTGAGAATACTCTTCTTTTTTAACAGCTTTAGTCTCAGCAGTGAGTGGCCGTTTGTCCTCTAGGACAGCTTTCCGGAATGAAGGAGAAGTAATTCATTTACTCTAAACTACCAAAAAGCAACAAAGAATAAAGGTAGCAATTCAGAAGACTAAAATCAATGATTACTTTATAGTATTTGCAGGTATTAGCAAGAGAAATTTTGAAAAGACTCACATTAAATTCAGGTTTCTTAGTCTTGTGGCTCCTCATAGCTTCGGCAACGCCGAGATGATAGGCAGCCGTTTTTTGACTCTGTTCTCTAATAGCCGGACTGCTCATCTTTGGAAAAGAAAATTATGTATTGAAAATACAGCCTTTAAACATTTAATTCTATTACATTACAATAATCCAACCAAGGCAGAAACTTGCCTTTGGGAGGCGATGGTACTTTCTGATAGCTTCATAGATTTATAAAAGTGGGTTGGGGAAGGTTGTTGTTGTTGTTGTTGTTTTTCCTGTGTTGAGGCATTGGCCAGCCCCTATGTGGGGATCGTAAGAGGGAATGGAAGATTTCCTGAGTGGTAACCTGATAGCACAAATGCAGGAAAGAGCAGTATGGTCAATTATGGGAGACCACAGAAATCTGGACAGTGCACATGTGAGGGTGCCATCCTCTCTTTGCTTGCTTGAGAGAGTCCATGGATTTGAAGGGGAAAGCCTTGAGTATATTTGGTTAGAAATCACAAATAAAACCATATAAATCCAGGAGTTCTACCTTTAAAACTCAGCCTTTGCGGATTGGGGAGAGGGAGAAATCAGTGACAGGTACAATCATTCAGCTGCTTGGATGGTCATCCCAGTGTTGCTCACTATTATGAAAACTTGGATACGACCCAGGTTTTAGTCCAGCAGTAAGGGAATGATTAAATACATTACAGGACAGACATATGATGGGACAGTTCTTACTGTCCCACTCTTCAGTCGAGGGGTTGAACTACCTGGTTGCTTAGCAGATCCACTTCATCCTTCTACATTGGATAGTGCTGAATGAAATGCACATCCTCTCCATCTTTCTTCTTTGCCTCGTTGCTCTTGCACAGTGGGAAAAGGCGCTGTACTCGTTGTTAGCAAACATAACATGTTTCCTACAATACCAACTTTGAAAACAAATTGATTTGTTGCCTTTTACTTTTTTCTCTTCACATTCCTTTCACAAGTTTTCCAAAGACTGAGTATGTCAAGCGGCATACTTTATAAAAGAATGTATTGATGGCAATTAGAAACATGAGATTTGCAAACTGGGCGACTCATTTTTAGTGGTCATATCAGCATTATTATTCAAGCTTAAGAAAATAATGAAATTGTGGAAATACATTCGTTTCTTAGAGTAGTAGATTCGATTGGGTTAAACACAGTGATGACACTTTTAGTCTCTCGAAAAGTTGTCTTCAGTTTCAAAAAATGGTTATGAAGGATGGCTAATGATTAGTGAATTACAGATGACCAAAGGCAGATCCACAAATGATAGAGGCAAAGACCTTTCTTTCGAGAATTTTTCCTTTCATCCAAGGTCTCTTGAAAAAGAGGCTGTGGAGATGCATGTGATCCAGTGATCACTAGCAACTGCCAATGAGCTCTAAACATTATATATCCTGAACATACATACCCTTTGGTTGATAACAAAGCTCAGGCATACCGTGCATTCCACTATTTAGAAGTTGCTCGTTGGAGAGATACCTGCAGGATACAGACAAAGATCTATGTTCTGCAACATTATTTGTAATGTTAAATCTTAGAATTTCAGATAACTATTGCAGGAAACTAGTTATGTTGTAAATTGTACTTTGGAATACATTTTGAAGAGTTTGCTTAAAAGAAAGCTGTAACTTTATGTGCTGATTTTTTAAAGTTTCAAGATATATTAAGTGAAATCTTGTTGCAGAATAATATTGCTAATAGTGCTTCAAGTATACCTATACGTGTAAGTAGATATGTATATTCATATACATGTTTATAAATTCAGAGAATATTTAAGGAAAGGTACATAAAATTATTGGCAGTGATTATTTGTGTATAGTGTGAAATGTGTGTGGAGAGGGAGGAGATCAGAGAACTTTGATGTTCACATTTCTCCTTGATTTACTGTTTGGACGTGGATTATGTTAGTAATATTTTAAAGATGATTGGCCACAGAAAGAGAAACAGAGGACAGAGAGAGGTACAGGCAGAGTGCAGGTAGATTTGAAAAACACTGAAGGAAACAAACTGGGCCAATAGTTTCCAAAGTACTTTAATATACACATACTTTTCTCTAAACTTCAACTTGCCTTGTGAAACCCACACTGAACGGGCAGTCAGCTTCACCCAGTCCCCAAAGCATACACAATCTTCAGTGGCTCATATTAAGGGCAACATGGAATCGTATTAAAAAAGAAAACATTTGTAATACTCTTGGTTTTGATATTACACAAGACAGAATAGAAATGTGCAGTAAATCATTTAACCCACATCTACTAATTATCTAACATGGGTCATGTGCTTTGCTTGTTGTAGGAGGAACACAACAGAAGAAAATCCCCACACTTGAGAAGTACACATTTCATTTGCCATTTCTCAAATATTTATGGAAGAGGTTTGGGGGTGCCTACGTGGCTGAATCAGTTAAGTGTCTGACTCTTGATTTCATCACAGGTTATGATCTCAGGGTCTTGGGACAGAGCGCCATGTCAAGCTCTGTACTGACAGCAAAGAGCCTGCTTGAGATTCTCTCTTTCTCCTCCCCCGCCTCTCTATCCCGCCCCTGCTTGAGCTCGCTCTCCCTCTCTCCAAATGAATAAACTAAAAAAAAAAAGAAGAAGAAGAAGAAGAAGAAGGTTCTAAAAGCAGGAAGTGTTGGAAAGTCAAAGTATACACTGAAAATTTGATCAATGGGCAAATCTACTCTAGAAATACTTTCTTAGGAAGGCACCATGTTAGAGATCCACAGAGCGTCTTTTGGTTTATAGACCTAAACAGACATTCTTTCTTCCAGCTTTGGATCAGATCACTTTCTTCTCATCATGCAATGAAGCAATTGATCAAAAAAGCAGTCTTGTCTGAAAAATTCAACCAAATAGTGGAACTGCACTCAACACTGACATGCTTACAGTATGACAGGTACTTAGGAACTGAGACAGACTAAAAATACACTGGATACATATCTTCAATCCCTTACTTACTCCAGGGATGCTAAAGAAGTGGACTTCTGGTGGCTTTCTACCATATTCACTTACCT
The DNA here is from genome assembly GCF_003009895.1 of Hyaena hyaena. NCBI lineage: Eukaryota > Metazoa > Chordata > Mammalia > Carnivora > Hyaenidae > Hyaena > Hyaena hyaena. The sequence continues at coordinate 1,067,376 of NW_024081297.1, read as the reverse complement.
AAGATGGAACTACATTTCCCAGAATACTCTTCCCTATAAGATCCTAGGCTTCTATATTAGGGTTAGTAAAAGGAGAAATTTGCGTGAGGTTTGAAAGGCAGAAGTAAAGCAGAAAACACTTTTACGCGATAAAAGTCATTGTAGGGCCAGGCGCTGATCTGCTGGCTCCCCATGTAGGCATGGGCCAGCAGCCTGGCTGCAGCCCTCCGGCCCCACCAGATCTCCTCCGTTAGCTCTCCTGAACCTTACACTAAGTCATTAATGTGTTCAACACTCATTTGCATGTTCAAAACTGTGGCCATAGGCACCACCTTATCCTACAGATCACATATATCACTAAAAGCGCGATACAATGACAGACAAATGCAAGTCCCAATCTGTCTTCCCAGGTTCTAGTTTGTCCTCATGGGTTCCAGCTTGTCCTCAACAATCCTAATCTGTGTTTACTCTCCCCCATTTCATGACCATCTCTCCTTCCCGACTGTTGTCCCTGCTGATTGAGGCCAAATACTAGACATAGACTGCTTAACCAGCCTCGGCGATTCTGTAAGGGCTAATGACCATAACAATCCACAATTCTTCATCATTCATGGGGCTTCTGCTTCTCTGACTAAACCCTAACTGCTACAGGGCCAGTCGTCAAAACGGAAATGTTGAAATGTAGATCCCAGGAAAACCTTGGTTTGTGAGCATAATTCCTTCTGGAAACATACTTGTAATCCAAAGCGCTTGTATAGCAAAGTGAATTGCAAGGATCATCGACTCAGTTGTGATCATGGGACATTCCGTGTCATCTACCACTTGTATGGCAAGGCATTGCTCATCAAGTTAAACTTTTTAATTTTTATTTTTTAATGTTTACTTCTTTTTTAGAGAGAGAGGCAGAGACACAGAGTCCGAAGCAGCCCCAGGTTCTGAGCTGTCAGCACAGAGCCCAACAGCGGGCTCGAACCCACGAACCACTAGATCGATGACCTGAGCCAAAGTCAGACGCTTCACTGAGCCACCTAGGGGTCCCTATCAAGTTCAAATGTCTTAGAAATGTTTGCTCATCTCGAGGAACACTCGCAGAACAAGTTACTCACAATCCAAGGTTTGACTGTATTCTCCTTCAGCTTTACTTAGACATGACATCGTATCAATTAAGGGCTTGTGTGCTGCAACTCTATTACAAAGACATGTTACCTATTATGTTAGAAGGATGAAGACAATGTAATGGGAGTAAAAGAAGAAGAACATTACTTGAAACTAACATGATTTGTCTCCATGCAAGCAGAGAGATTTGGGGGTTATTTGGAAGTTGCATGTGTTTCCTGAAGGCCTTGGAATAAGATGATGACCTAATCTAATCACTCACAGAGCATTCTGTTCTCCATATTTCATTACTTGGCATAAAGGATCCATATGTCAGATGGCAACTAAACTCAGAACAATTTCTGAGGGACATGAAGGAAATCTACCAAATTATTAAACCGATGAGCACTAGCCATGAGAAGGTAGGCCACAGGATGATTCATGTCACTGACAGCGACAGCTGTTTATACACTGTGACAGGTGACGTGGCAAAGATGCAACACAATTGACAAAAAGGTGACTGTGTATGACAAATGAGACTATCTTGAGCCGAAGCTATGAAATGGCCAACCAAGAAAGAAACACAGCAAACCTGGTCAAATCAGACTACTGAAAAACCAATCAAGTAATAGAGAGCACACTGTCACCATTCTGCCTGGACTATCTCCAGGATAAAAGTCATACAGTAGGACTTTCTCCTGTTTAATAGATGTGACTCAATAAATAGTAAATATGGTAATAATACTCACATATATAATATTATCTGTTTGGGACAGGAAAGTTTACTTGCTATAATCTTCTGGCCTGCTGCTCTTACAAAGATTTTGTAATTTTTTCTATTTCACATGTGCTAAGATGACAGATTTGGCATGAAAACCTGAGTTAACAGCTAATGTTAGCATCAATATTTTGGATGGCTGGAAAGTATTATATTTCTGAGCTTCAATGATGCACAGATGAAAATAGGAATCATGATAACAAATACTAAGAGAAGAAATTCCCATATTTTATTTTATTTTATTTTTTAAGTTTATTTATTTTGAGAGAAAGAGCATGAGTAGGGAAGGGCAGAGAGAGGGAGGGAGGATCCCAAGCAGGCTCTGCACTGTCAGTGAGGAGCCCGATGTAGGACTCGAACCCATGAACCATAAGATCATGACTAGCACTGAAATCAAGAGTCAGGTGCATAACTGATTGAGTCATCCAGCTGCCCCAATTCCATGTTTTTAAAAAGTTTTATTCATTCATTTTGAGAGAAAGAGAGAGAGAGCAAATAAGGGGGGTTGGGAGGGGCAGAGATGGAGTGAGAGAATCCTATGTAGGCTGCATACTGTCAGTGCAGGGCCCCATGTGGGGCATGACCTGAGCCAAAATCAAGAGTCAGACACCTAACCGACTGAGCCACCCAGGTGCCCCCAATTCCCATATGTGAAAAGAAGCAATGGAGAAAATGAAAATGAGAAAGATGTTTTGGCTTCCAAAAATTCTCAGCTTACAGTTACTTGTCCAATTTCACCATTAATTATGCCATTCTCCATAGGGAAAACAAAATGTAAATTCTACCAAGGAATATTACCTTTCAAATGAAGAATACTTCCCAATAAACACATCCTGGAAAGAACTGAAATGTAGGTGACTTTAAGCAATGTGAGTTGAGTTGGTTAGCCAGCACACCTCCCACAGTACACAAAGATTACTTTAAAATCGGGATTTTAGAACTAAATCTAAAAGGAAAAGTATAAAGTATAAATATTTCTTAGGACATAAAAAAGTATGACTTATAAAAGCTAAACATGTGATAAATGGGACTTTATCAAAATTTAAAAGTTTTGCTCTACAAAAAACACTATTAAGAAATGAAAAAGAAAGACAAAGGACAGGAAAAATATTTACATTACAAACATCTGGCAACTGATATACAGAATATACATCTTCCCCCCGCAGTTTTTATTTAAACACCAGTTAGCGTCCAGTGTAATGTTAGTTTCAGGTATACAATTTAGGGATTCAACACTTCCGTATAACCCCTGGTGCTCATCACTACAATTATCCTCTTTAATCCCCATTACCTATTTAACACATGCTCCCACCCGCCTCCCCTCTAGTCACCATCAGTTCATTCTCTATAGTTGAGACTCTGTTTACTGATTTTTGTCTCTTTTTCCCTCCCATGCTTGTTTGTTTTGTTTCTTAAGTTCCACATATGAGTGAATGCATATGGTATTTGTCTTTCTCTGACTTACTTTGCTTATCATAATATACTTCAGCTCCATCTATTTCCTTGAAAATGGCAAGATTTTTCTTTTTTACGGCTTTGTGTATAGTGTGTGTGTGTGTGTGTGTGTGTGTGTGTGTGTGTGTATCTGACATCTTCTTTATCCATTCATCAGTTGATGGCCATTTGGGCTCTTTCCATAATGTGGCTATTGTTAAGAATGCTACTATAAACATCAGGGTGCATGTATCCCTTTGAATTAGTATTTTTGAATTCTTTGGCGAAATACCTAGTGGGACAATTGCTGGATCCTAGAGTAATTCTATTTTTTACTTTTTGAGGAAACACCATACTGTTTTCCAGAGTGGCTGCACCATTTTGCATTCCTATCTACAATGGAAGAGGGTTCCCCTTGCTCCACATCCTCACCAACACCGATCAGAATATACATATGCTAAATCTTCCTAAACTCAATAAGACAGCTCAGATTTTCAAGTGGACAAAATATGTGAATACACATTTAAAAAAAGGAGATATGCAAATAGCCAGTAAGCAGATAAAAAGATTCTCATCATTCCTGGTTACTAGGGAAACACACATTAAAAACAATGAGGAAGCCCTACAACAGCAGAATGACTATCATTAAAAGACTGTGCACACCAAGTGTTTGCAAAGATGTGGAACTTACATTCTGTAGAAGAGAATGTAAAGTGATTCAATGAACTCTGAAACACTAGCAGTTTCTTACAATTTCAGCTAAGAAAAATAAAAACACATGTTCACAGAACGTGTTATACATAAATATTCATAGCGGGTTTATTCACAGCAGAAAACATGTGAAATGGCCACGTGTCCATCAAATGGTAAATGGATTAACAATAGGTCGTCTATCCATATAATGTAACACTACTCCGTAATAGAAACAATAAACTACAGATACAGCCAAAAACATGGATGAACTTCTAAATCCTTATATTAACTGACAGAAATCAGACACAAAGAGTACATACTATGGGACCCCATGTATATAAAATTTTAGAAAAAGCAAACTCATTTAGAGTTACTTCAACAAATCAGTGACTGGCTGGGGTCAGGATAAGATAGAGAGATAAAATGCAAAGGGGCAGGAGAAAGAAATCTTTTGGGGGTGATGGAGATATTCTGTATCATGAGTATGGTGGCAGTTTCACAGGAGGATACAACTTTGTCCAAACTCATCAAAATCTACTCTTTAATGGGTTTACTTGGTTGTATATAAAATATAGCTCAATGGGAAGTTTTTAAAGAAGAACCCCAGAGTTCAGGAAGAAGCAAGCTTAAATAAATGATTCAGAAGTAAACAAAAACATATAGAACTCACTGGGGAATTTTACAGGAGTCTGAAAACACCTGCCACAATTCATAAACTTGACATTATCCAAATTGAAACTCAACTAGAAAAAGGGGTATAAAGACCCTAACAAAGGTGTTCCTCCATAACTCAGTCGGTTAAGCTTCTGACTTCAGCTCAGGTCCTAATCTCATGACTCATGAGTTCAAGCCCTGCATCAGGGTCTTGTTCTCAGTGCAAGAGCACTTCAGATCCTCTGTCTCCCTCTCTCTGCCCATCCCTTGCTCATGCTCCCTCTCTCTCACTGTCTCTCCCCTTCTCTCTTTCAAAAATAAACAAACATTAAAAATAAAGAACCTAAGAGAGTAAGAGAAATGTCAGGGAAAAAAAAGTTCTATGAAAAGAGAGAAGAGAGAATAAGAAAGATATAGTCATTTGAGAATAATGGCTGAGAAGTTTACAAACTGATGAACAATATTATCCATAGTTTCAAGATTAGTAATCCCAAGGGGCGCCTGGGTGGCTTAGTCGGTTAAGCGTCCAACTTTCGCTCAGGTCATGATCTCACGGTTCATGGGTTTGAGCCCCGCGTCGGGCTCTGTGCTGACTGCCAGCTCGGAGCCTGGAGCCTGTTTCAGTCTGTGACTCCCTCTCTCTCTGACCCTCCCCTGCTCACGCTGTCTCTCTCTCTCTCCTAGAAATAAATAAAAATATTTAAAAAAAATTATTAAAAAAAAAAAAGATTAGTAATCCCAATTAGGAAACGTTATACAAAGGAAACTACTTCTATGTACATCCTAGTCAAACCAATGAAACTAAAGATAAAAGGATAATCTTAAAAACATCCACAGAAAAAAAAGAATGACAAAAAAATACCACTGACTTCACAACAAAAACATGAAAGCTCAAGACAATGAAGTGATAGCTTTAAAGTTATGATATAAAAAATGATAAACCTAGAATATTATAGTCAGGAAATATCATTTGAAACAAAAGACAGGGATGCCTGGGTGGCTCAGTCGGTTAAGCGTCCGACTTTGGCTCAGGTCATGATCTTACAGTTCGAGGGTTTGAGCCCCGTGTTGGGATCTGTGCTGACACTAGCTCAGATCCTGAAGCCTGCTTCAGATTCTGTGACTCCCTCTCTCTCTGATCCTCCCCTGCTCATGCTGTCTCTCTCTCTCTCAGAAATAAATAAAACATTAAAAAAATTTTTTAAATAAAAAAATAAAACCAAATGCAAATTTTTAAAATTACTTAACAAATAAAATCCAGGAGAAAAGATGAGAATGTACTTCAGGCTAACGAACAATTATCCTAAATGTAACATGAAAATACAGGAAAGAATGAACAGCTCTAGGGATGGTATATTATGAATAAAATAAAAGTTTACTGACTGTGAAGAGCAACAAGGAGTACATCATCTGAAGCTACAGCATGTAGAAATAAAATATATGACAAGAAATCAAAATAAGGTATCATTTAACAAAGGAATCGCTGAGAAATAGGAAAAAAAATGAGGTAAGCACAAATATTACCCCAGCCAACTGCCTGAACTTAGTTTTCAGGACGTAGTGCTGAGAGAGGAGACACACACACACACACACACACACACACACACACACACACAGAAAGCGAGCTACAGAGATCTTCAGAGGGTCCCCTGCAAGATAATAGAACTAGTAGTGAAAGACATTAAAGCAGTTATTACTTTAGAAGATATTTTTTAAAGGTCCCAAATAAACTTCTAGAAATGAAAACTCTAGTGCCTGAGATGAAAAATATGTTGGATGGGAGTAGTGGCAGAGGAAAGATCAGTGAATGTAAAGACATAGCCATAAAAAGAATCCATTATGAAATACAGAAAGAGAAAAGACTGAAAAAAAAAAAAAATGGACAGAGTATCAGCAAGCTGTGGGAGAATTTCCAGAAGACAAATATGCTTAACCGACTTAGCGACCCAGGCAGCCAAGCCAAGACAATCTTAAAGATGAAACAGTAGGAATATTTTACTATCAGAATTCACGACTTACACAATTATGACAGTGGTGTTTTGGTGCAAGGATAGACAGAGTCTATAAGTGCAACAAACAGAGTCTGTAAATGCACATCTACATATAGACTCGCTTGGTTTATAACAAAAGTATCATTGCAATTCATCAGGGAAATAATAGTCTTTTTCATTAGATGATGCTTCAAAAATTACAAATTCATACAGAAAAAACAAAAAATCTTGACCTCACACCAAATCCAAAAATCAATTCAAGTGGATCATAGACCCTAACGTAAAGCAAAAAAATAAGTCTCTAGAAGAAAACTAAGGAGAGTTACTTCACAAAGTTGGGGTAGGCAAAGATTCCTTAAACATGACAGTAAAAAGTGCTAACTTTAAAAGACAGTTTATAACTCTGACTTCATTAAATTGAGAACTTCTCTTATCAAAACACATCAGGAAATTGAATACGCAAATTACAAACTGGAAGAATATGTTTGTAGTATATATGTCTGATATACCTGATAAAGGATTGTTTCTGTGATATACAAGAGGAAAAAAGGAAAGGAAGCTAAACATACATGTACCTTATAGTGCAGCAATTCCACTTCTGAGTATTACCTACCCAGAAATAACATACTGAGGGTGCATATCTATTAAAATTTGTCCAAGAATGTTTATAGCAACTTTATTCCTAAGAGCCAAAAATTGGCAATATTCTAAACATCATCCATCAAAAGGTAAATGGGGGTAGGGGTGGGCGTCTGGGTGACTCAATTGGTTAAGCATCTGACTCTTGATTTTGGCTCAGGTCATGATTTCACACTTCATAAGATCAAGCACCATGTTGAGCTCTGTGCTGACAGCATGGAATCTGCCTGGGACTCTCTCTCTCTCTCTCTCTCTCTCTCTCTCTCTTTCAGCTCATTCCCCACTTGTGCTTGCTCTCTCTGTCTCTTTCTCTGTCTCTGTCTCTGTCTCTCTCTCTCTCTCTCTCTCAAAAAAAAAAAATGTAAATGGATAAACAAATTGTGGTGTATTCACACAATGGGATGTGTCACCACAACAAAAAATAATAAACTACTGAAATATACAACATAGATAAGTCTCCAAAATATTATCCAAAGATGATAAATGCAAAAGTACAAACTACAGATTACATTTATATAAAACTCAAGAACCAGCAAACTAATGTATGTGACAGGAATCAGAAAACTTACCTGTAGGAGATGGGATATCAACTGGGAGGTAATACAAGAACCCACTCGGGGGCTAAAGATGTTTTGTATTTTGAGCTGGGTAGTGGTTACACAAGCATATACCATCTGTAAAAGTACATACACACTTAAGGGTGATCTTACTATTTGCAAATTAAATCTAATTTTAAAGAAGTATGGACCAGCAGTTTACATATTTGGCACGTTGCATTCACGACCTCTGTGTACCACACTATTTGGTATCAGGGCATTTACAAATGAAATCTTCTTAACCTATTAGAAACACTACATAGAACAGTGGGTAAGAGTTTGGGTTCGAGAGTCAACCCTTTAGCAAAACTTCATTGAGCTCCTTATTATGTGCCAGGCTATATGTGCATAGTGTTCTAATAAACAGTAAGTAATATAGCCAAGAGCTCACACTCACAAGAATCATAGTCTAGTGGGAGATACAAACAACAAAATATAAGTAATATAATCATAAGTACTCCCGAGAAATACAAGGCAGGACAATTGGACACAGAGTGAGGAGGTTCCTTGAAACGGCTTCTCTGAGATCACATCTGAACAGAGACCTGCATGATACAAAGAAGCCAGACATGGTAATATTTAATGGAAAATTAAGTCCCAGGCCTTTTATTTTCTAGTCTTAAAACCTTGGGCAAGAGACTTAATTTCTCTGATTCTTAGTTTCATCATCAGTAAACTGGGAATCATGCAACTCCATGTTATATACTAGGGATTAAATGAGATAAGATATGGAAAGTGCTAACTCAATATTTGACATACCATATGGACACAATAATTGCTACAATCAATGAATAATATACAAGCAGAATGAATACTCAGCACTATAGGATATAGGTTTTTTCTTATTCTTCTATATCTACAGTGTAGGTGTCCCATAAGCATCTGAGGTTCTGTGCATTTGAATACAACACTTGTTTTGCAATAAGTCTCTTCTAATACAGCTCTAGCACAGAAAAAGAGAGGATGGAAAAATGAGGAAGTTGGAAAACAAGAATTGGCTAAGGAAAGCCATGGCAACTCCAGGGCACAGATTCAGAGCAATTATTCCAAACAGATAGCTCACTTGTTCGAGTTCAGGCCATGGGATGCAGAATTGAGATGAGTGAGATAGCAAGCTAAACGATTAAATAGCCATAGTTGAATCTAAACCGATGCACACATTTTGAACACCTTTATTTATCTTGTTTCCTCGACCTATAATACTCTCCCTCACTCCATTCCTATCCCACTACTTGTCATTCCTAGAAGGCACTGTGCTTTCTCAAGCCTCTCTACCTCTTTGGTAGTTCTATCGTAAGTTGAATTCCCCTTTTAATTTCTATCAGGTCCTGGGCCCCAAGCCAGAGCCTGTATTAAGAAACCTTGGACTCCCTATCTGTACAGGCTGGTTAGGTGTCTCTCATCTGGGCTCACATTTCTCATCTCCAACATCAACTCAATATTTCTTGAATGATTGTTACATAAAAGCACTTTGTAAACAGTGGATGTTTGGGAATATCCCCAGAATCCACAGCATACTCTTTGGAGAGAAAGCACCCTCTGGTGGTGAAAGAGAGTGACTATAATTCTACATCACGGAGATGTGATTTCCATACTCTGAGCTTTCAGAGAGATTTCAAGGTCATTTTACACACACAAGAAAAGCCATGATGACTTGCATGTTGATGTACCTATTGACAAAAAATAATTTTTCTTGTGTGAGTGTTTCCTGGTCTTTTATCTACCCCCATTTTTTTTAACCCTCTTCTCTATTTCCTCACATCCTCACGTCTCAATCCCTTTCTCCTACATTTCAACTGGTCCAGGTGAAAACACAGCTCTGGTTGGCATTTGCTTTCTTTTGACAGCCCTGGGAGCATCCAAGTTTCCTTCTAAAATGCATACATCCAGACTGTGTGTAATCTTGGTGTGGAAGGAATTCCTAGTGACCACATTCCATTCCTGAAGCTAAAAGAAACAGATCCTTGTCCTTCTTCAGTCAACAGGGCCAGAGACCAGCTATGTGACCCAAGCTTCGTTATCAGATGCTCTTTCTTGGGCTCAGACTGTCGAGCCAGTGTCAGAAACAACAGAAAACTGTGGAAGATGTGCCCTGTGGGGATGGCATGAGCTCCTCACTATCCTACTTTAGGATAAGTGCCAGGATTCCTAATGCCCTCCACAGCCCCTTGATTCTTGCCCGTTTCCAAGTCTGACTGTCCCAGCTCCCATTACTCTATAAGCTTCCTAACAGTCGTCCAATAACTCCCTTCTCCTTAAGTCATCTCAAGCCAATACCTATGGTCTTGTTTGCTCACAAGTTTGTAAAGCAACCAAAAGTCAGACGAGTGTGGTGGCATAAAATTAGGCTATACATTCTCCCATTCCATCATCAGAAAATCAACTTGAGCATTAAGGAGAAACACTTAAATCCTAGCTTCAGTTAGCCAGGTAGCTTAAGCAGAGCTATGTACAGTTAAGGTGAGGGATCTTTTAATTATTTTTATGTTTTTTAAATTTATTTCTGAGAGAGAGAGAAAGGGAGAGAGACAGCGTGAGCAGGAGACTGTCAGAGAGAAAGAGAGATACAGAATCCGAAGACAGGCTCCAGGCTCTGAGCTAGCTGTCATCACAGAGCCTGACAGAGGGCACAAATCCAGGAATTGTGAGATCATGACCTGAACTGAAGTCTGAGGCTTAACTGCTTAACCAACTGAGCCACCCATGTGCCCCCTTGAGGGACCTTTTAAATGCAAAGCAGAAAAAGAAGGGCAAATGCCAGTAGGAAGATTAGAGATTTCTAATGTACATTAGATTGAGTAGTCCTAGAATAGAAATTAATCCTCATAATATCGCACACTAATTTGAGGTATTTTAGCAGAAAACTAGCTGCAGCTGGAAAGCACTCAAAGGACTCCTCTTTCTCCCCCTTACTTTACAGAACCTCTCTCTCTGCAGAGAAAACTGGGGGAGAAAAGAAGGACCAAATGTATACCCCAATGAAGATATTATGCAAGAGAATTTATGGGACAAAAAATAAACTAGGGCGTAAAACTTCTGTATTCTGTGGGTTGGCTTGTCCAACGACAAAGAAACAAGGAGAATCTCTCCTGAGATGTTCTATCGCCTTGTGGCTTATGAGGTTGGGTCTAGCTCTGCTTTTGCACAGGGCAAAGGAAAGAGTTAACTAGACCAAAAGCCAAATGCCTGCTCCCTGCTCATGGAGTCTATATAACATTGGAACATAAAACGAATAATGTATTTGGTACAGGGAAACAGAGTCCGCATGACTGCTGGCAGTTTATCAAGTCTTTTATGGATTGTGTCTGATGTATCTAAAAATCATTGCCATACCTTAGGTCATTGAGATTTTCTCCTTTTTGTCTTCTAAGAATTTTATAGTTTCGTATTTTCTATTTGGGTCTACATCCATTTTAGGTTAATTTCTGTGATGGGTATAATGTCTGTGTTTAGATTCTTTTCTGCATGTGAATGACCAGTTGTTCTGGTCACATTTGTTGGAGAAATTATCTTTGCTCCATTGTATTGCATTTGTTCCTTTGCCAAAGATCAGTTGACTATATATGTGTCTATTTCTGGGCCTTCTATTCTGTATCATTCATCTATCTGTCTAGTCGTTTGCCAATGCCACACTGTCTTACTGTAGCCTTATAGTAAGTCTTGGAGTTGGACACTGTCAGTTCTCCAACTGTGCTCTTATTCTTTTTTTTATTTGAGAGAGAAAGCATGAGCAAAGGATAGAGGGAGAGGGAGAGAGAAAGAAAAATGAAGATACAGAGAGAGAGAGAGAGAGAGAGAGAATTTTAAGCAGACTCCATGCTCAGCATGGATCCTGACACAGGGCTCAATCCCACAACCCTGGGATCATGACCTGAGCTGAAATCAAAAGTCAGAAGCTCAACCAATTAAGCCACCCAGGTGTCCCCAACTTTGCTCTTTTTCAACATTGAATGGGCCCTTCTGGGTATGTTGCCCCTTCATATGGACGTTAGAATCAGTTTGTTGATACCCACCAAACTGATAGCTGGTATGTAATGGGATTGCATTAAATCGATATATAGATCAAGTTAAGAAGAACTGACATCTTGAAAACCTTGCATTGCCTCAGCCTTTCCATGAACATGGAATCTCTCCATTTATTGAGTTCTTGATTCCTTTCATCACAGTTTTGTACTTTTCCTTATATATTGTCTATTTTGTTAGATTTATACATAAGTATTTCATTTTGGGGGGTGTGAATATATATGGCAATGTGTTTTTTATTTCCAATTCCATTTGCTCATTGCTAATATAAAAAGACTGGCTTTTGTATATTAATCTTGTATCCTGCAACATTGATATAACCACTGAGCAGTGCCAAGGTTATTTGGTTGTTTTTGTTTCTTTTCTTTTGTTTTTTGGTCAATTCTTTTGGATTTTCTACATTGATGATCATGTCATCTGCAAATAAAAACAGTTTTATTTCCTCCTTCCCAATCAGTACACCTTTTCTTATCTTACTGCATTAACTAGGACTCCAGTACAATGGAAAAGAAGTGGTGAGAGTGGACATCCTTGTCTTATTCCTAATCTTAGCAGGAAACTGTCTAGTGTTTTACCATTAAGTATGATATTAGCTGTAGGTGTTTTGTAGGTGTTGTCAAGTTGAACATGTTCCCCTCTATTTTTAGTTTGCTGAGAGTTATCATCATGAATGGATCCTGGATTTTGTCAATTTTTTTTCCTGTATTTATTAAAACGATTATGTGATTTTTCTTCTTTATCCTACTGATGTGATGGCTTACCTCAACTGATTTGTAAATATTGAACCAACCTTGAATACCTGGGTTAATTCCCACTTGGTCATGGCATGTAATTAGTTTTATGCATGGTTGAATCGATTTGCTAATATTTTGTTGAGGATTTTTGCATCTGTGTTCATGAGAGATATTGATCTGTAGTGTCTTTTCTTGTAATGTCTTTGTCTAGTGTTAAGATGACGCTGGCCTCAGAATAAATTTGGAAGTATTCCCTCTGCTTCTGTGTTCTGGAGAGATTGTAGGTACCCCGTGTAATTTCTTCATTAAATATTTTGTTGTAAAACCCACAGTAAACCCATATAGGCTTGGTACTTCCTATTTTGGAAGGTCATTATTAATTCGCTTTCTTCAATAGGTATACAGCTATACAGAATATCTGCTTTCTTCTATTTTTTCTCCATATTGATGCCCAAGTTTTGAAGGACTTTTACCTACCACTATCTTTTCCATTTGTCTCAAATCTCAAGTACAAAGACTACATTAAGGAAATAAAATTCCAAACGAGAAATACGTTTTGGGGTGCCTGGGTGGCTCGATTGGTTAAGTGTCCAACTTCGGCTAAGGCCTTGATCTTGTGGTTCAAGAGTTTGACCCCACATTAGGCTCTCTACTGTTCGAGCAAACCCTGCTTCGGATCCTCTTTCCCCCTCTCTCTGCCCCTCCACTGCTTGTGCGCAACTCTCTCTCTCAAGTAAATAAGCATTACAAAAAAGAAATACTTACTTTAGTTATCCTATGCAGTCTCATTATTTATGTAGTTTTCCTTTAAAAATATAATATATACCGAGTATTCAAATAGTTATCAGTCATTTCAGCATTCAAAAGAAGCGTGAATGATATGACAATTTGATTGTTCTTTGAAGCTGGTATGTAACCAGGTCATGTCATCATGAGTGATACTGGCTGATACCAGAACTGATAGATTTTAATAATTTGATTTCTAGTACTGGGTGAAATCAAATTACCAGGCACTAGTCTAGACAAGTAAATAGGCAATAATAATGTAGTGTGTTTAGATGCCACAAGATGTTATAGGAGGAAAAAAAAAAAAAAAAAAGAAAAGAAGACTATCTTGTTATGGGAAGTCAAAGAAAGCTTCACAGGGGAAGTGAAATCAAAACAGAGACCTACGGAGGGATTAAAAGAACAGAGGGATGAGAAGAAAAGTAACCATGCAGAATAGAAAAACATGCAAACACCCCTTCAAGTCATACATACATAGTGGAACATGAGCAAGTGGGGGTACTGGGGAGAGACTATCAGGAAATAAAGCTGCGAAGGTAAGGAGGAACTGTAATGATTCCTTACTGAATTCTGAAATCCACGAGAAATTGTTGAAGGATATTAAGTAGGAATTGGGAGGATCATATTTACATACCATAAAGATCACTCCAACTGCAGTGTAGCTAATAGACTAGAGGAAGGATGGATTAAAAGTAGCAAAGGGACTTGTTAAAAAGACTCTTTCAGGGCTAGTATCCAAAATCTATAAGGAACTCACCAAACTCAGCACCCGAAAAACAAATAATCCGGTGAAGAAATGGGCAAAAACATGGACAGACACTTCTCCAGAGAGGACATCCAGATGGCCAACAGACACATGAAACGATGCTCAGCATCCCTCCTCATCAGGGAAATACAAATCAAAACCACACTGAGATACCACCTCATGTCTGTCAGAGTGGCTAAAATGAACAAACCAGTAGACTAGATGCTGGCGAGGATGTGGAGAAATGGGCACCCTCCTACACTGTTGGTGGAAATAAAAACTGGTACAGCCTCTCTGGCAAATAGTGTGGAATTTAACAATAGAACTCCCCTATGACCCAGCAATAGCATTGCTAGGAATTTACCCTAGGGATCCAGGAGTGCTGATGCATAGGGACACATGTACCCCAATGTTCATAGGAGCACTTTCAACAATAGCCAAATCATGGAAAGAGCCTAAATGTCCATCGACTGATGAATGGATCAAGAAGATGCAGTTTATCTATACAATGGGATACTACATGGCAATGAGAAAGAATGAAATCTGGCCATTTGCAGCAACATGGATAGAACTCGAGGGTGTTATGCTAAGTGAAAGAAGTCAGGCAGAAAAGGACAGATATTATATGTTTTCACTCATATGTGGAACAGGAGAAACTTAACAGAGGACCATGGGGGAGGGGAAGGGGAAAAAGTTAGAGGGAAGGAGGAAAACATGAGAGACTCTTGAATGCTGAGAACAAACTGAGGGCTGAAGGGGGTGGGGGAGAGGGGATGGGGGGTGATGGGCATGGGGGAGGGCACTTGTTGGGATGAGCACTGGGTGTTATATGGAAACCAACTTGATGATAAGATATAAAAGAATAAAAATAAAAGACTCTTTCAAGGAAGGATTAAATCCTTCCAATTCAAAATGATGTCAATGGAGCAGCAGCGGCAGCAGCAATGACAGCATCACCTGGAAGCTTGCAAGTGCAGACCCAACCCAGATCTATTCAATCAAAATCTACATTTATAAGGTCCTCAGATAATTTGTGGGTTTGTAGAACACTGGCCTAAAATGCACTGAAGATGCAAAAATGAAGAAGTAAACACATTTGGGACACCTGGGTGACTCAGTCAGTTAAGCATCCGACTTTGGCTCAGGTCATGGTCTCATGGTTCATGAGTTCGAGCCCTGCATCAGGCTCTGGTGCTGACAGCTCAGAGCCTGGAGCCTACTTTGGATTCAGTGTCTCCCTCTCTCTCTGCCCCTCTCCTGCTTGTGCTCTCTTTCAATCTCTGTCAACAACAAAACACATGAAAATATTTTTAAAAACAAGTAAACACATTTAAGAACTAAGGAAGACATGATAGTACTTAGCATAACCATTGATTGTATCAGGTGGGGAGGAAAGAGAAATCCTCTGTTTATCTAGAAAAAGCTGAACAAGGATAAGAGTTCAGCTAAGTTGACTGGTTAGAAAGTGTGAAGCCTCTGGAGCTGCAAACCCGGGGAGTCTAAACACTCTTAGGAGCCTTTCTTCCGTCAACCACAGTGGGCAGTCGCATAAAAGATTTGGAAAATACTGCGAAAGTCTCTTTATTGTGCAAAGCTTGGGAGAGGGAACAGCAGCCCTTGTTATAGGAAGACAATAGCATGCTAGGACTCTCCACTCCTATCTGTGAGGGAACAAAAGCCTTAATTTGTGGCAGACAAAACTGTCATTCTTAGGGCTCTTATGAAAACTTACTGCAGAGGAGAGAAGAGAACGGGAGGAAGAAAAAAAATCTATCCCAGGTACAGAGGAAGAAAAATGTGTTGGGCTCACAACTATACTTGTGGAGGCAGGAGCACTAAGAAAACTACATCCCCAAGACCCAGGATCATGGTGACTGCCTAAGACTGAGCCTTAATTACAACAAAGAACATCTTTACTTCAACCACCAATCCTCACTGCCAGTTAACTAGCATCTAGGCAATAAGTAAGACAAACAGAAAATCGAAATGTGAGAATGGAGGAGCATTACACAGGAAACCTCAGGGAAACTACTCCTACTCAAAACCCACAGTATGGCCTGGGAGCCTGTGGTACACTGACAGTAATCTCACATACAGCCCAACCACCAACCCCACAGTACAGGCCTGGTAGGACAGGCGTGCCTATTTCCAGGCACACAGACTTTTATCTCAGTGTCGAATCCTACAGAAGACGTCTGTCTTTCAATTAAAAAAAAAAAAGACAAAGAATACAAAATATCCAGAGAAAAACAATAATACGTTCCTAAGAGACAAAGCAATCAAGAGAACGAAAGTCAGATATGACACATATGTTGGAACTGACAGGGAATGAGAAATAAGTATGATTAATATGTTAAAGTCTCCAATAGAAGAGATGGACAACATGCAAGGTCAGATAGATAACTTCAGCAGAGACATGGAAACTACAAGAAAAACTCAAATGAAAATACCAGAAACTAAAAATTCAGTAATAGAAATGAAGAATGCCCTCACCAGATTATCAGTAGATTTGAAACAGCCAAGGAAAAATTTAGTGAACTTGAATAGAAGTCTCTTGAAAATAACCAGACTGAAGCACAAAGACATAAAAGTGTAAAAACAAACAAATAGGGGCACATGGGTGGCTCATCGGTTAAGCATCCCACTCTTGATTTTGGCCCAGCTCATGATCTCACGGTTCATGGGATGGAGTCCTAAATCCGCTATCAGCGCAGAGAACTGCTTAGCGTTCTCTGTCTTTTCTCTCTTTGCCTTTCTCCCTGGTCAAGTGTGCTTTCAAAATAAATAAACGCTGGAAAAGAAACAAACAAAAAAGAGCTGTGGGACAACAGCAGTGGTCTAACAGACCCAGAATTATAGAAGGAGTTTAAAAAACTAGAAAAAATTGGAAGATAATAAAGACCAAGAATTTTCCAAAATTAATTATGACATCAAATTGCAGATCCAAGGATCTCAGAAAACACTAAGCAGGATTTTTTTTAAGAACTCAAAAACCACTTAGGCAAATAGTTTTCAAATTGTTGAAAACAAAAGACCACGGGAAAATCTTTTTTTAAAATAGTTTATTGTCAAGTTGGTTTCCATATAACACCCAGTGCTCATCCCCACAAGTACCCTCCTCCATGCCTATCATCCCCTTCCTCTCCCCCCACCCCCATCAGTCCTCTGTTCTCGGCATTCAAGAATCTCTCATGGTTTGCCTCCAATCCTCTCTCCCACTATTTTTCCCCTTCTTCTCCCCCATGGTCCTCCATTAAGTTCTTCCTAATCCTCCTATACGTGCAAACATATGGTATTTGTCATTCTCTGCCTGACTTATTTCGCTAAGCATAACACCCTCAAGGTCCATCCATGTGGCTACACACGGCCAGATTTCGTTCTTTCATATTGCCATGGAGTAGTCCATTGTATAGATAAACCACATCTTGATCCATTCGTCCATTGATGGACGCTTAGGCTCTTTCCATGTTTTGGCTATTGTTGAGAGTGCTGCTATGAACATTGGGGTACATGTGCCCCTATGCATCAGCACTCCTGGATCCCTTGGGTAAATTCCTAGCAGTGCTATTGCTGGGTCATAGGGGAGTTCTATTGTTAAGTTTTTGAGTAATCTCCACAGTGTTTTTCAGAGGGGATGCACCAGTTTACATTCCTTTACAGTGTAGGAGGGTGCCCATTTCTCCACATCCTTGCCAACATCTAGAGTCCTCTGATTTGCTCATTTTAACCACTCTGACTGGCGTGAGGTGGTATCTCAGTGTGGTTTTGATTTGTATTTCCCTGATGAAGAGGGACGCTGAGCATTGTTTCACGTGTCTGTTGGCCATCTGGATGTCCTGTTTGGAGAACTGTCTGTTCATATCTTCTGTGCATTTCTTCACTAGATTGCTTGTTTCTCGGGTGCTGAGTTTGGTGAGTTCCTTATAGATTTTGCATACTAGCCCTTTATCTCATATGTCATTTGCAACTATCTTTTCCCATTCCATCGTGTGCCTATTAGTTTTATGGATTGTTTCCTTTGCTGTGCAGAGGCTTTTAATCTTGACGAGGTCCCAATAGTTCATTTTTTGCTCTTGCTTCCCTTGCCTTTGGGGATGTGTCAAGTAAGAAATAGCTGTGGTTGAGGTCAAAGAAGTTGTTTCTGGCTTTCTCCTGTAGGGAGAAAGCCTGTCTCACATTTAGGTCCTTTATCCATTTTGAGTTTATTTTTGTGTATGGTGTGAGAAAATGATCTAGTTTCATTCTTATGCATGTTGCTGTCCAGTTCTCCCAGCACCGTCTGTTAAAGAGGCTGTCTTTTTCCCACTGGATACTCTTTCCTGCTTTGTCAAAGATTAGTTAGCTGTACACTTTTGGGTCCAATTCTGAGTTCTCTAGTCTATTCCATTGGTCTATGTGTCTGTTTTTGTGTCAATACCATACTGTCTTGATGATGACAGCTTTGTAGTAGAGGCTGAAGTCTGGGATGGTGATACTTCCCGTTTCGTTTTTCTTCTTCAATATTACTTTGGCTATTGTGGTTCTATACAAATTTTAGGATAGTTTTTTCTAGCTTTGAGAAGAATACTGGTGCAATTTTGATTGGGATTACAACTGAATGTGTAGATTGCTTTGGGTAGTAATGATATTTTAACTATATTTATTCTTCCAATACATGAGCATGGAATGTTTTTCCATTTCTTTGTGTCTTCTTCAATTTCCTTCATCAGTTTTCTATACTTTTCATCATACAGATCTCTTATATCTTTGGTTAGGTTTATTCCTAGGTTATTTTATGGTTTTTGGTGCAATTGTGAATGGGATCAGTTTCTTGGTATCTCTTTGTTGCTTCATTGTTGGTGTATAAAAATGCAACCAATTTCTGTACGTTGACTTTGTATCCTGAAACATTGCTGAATTCATGGATCAGTTCTAGTAGGCTTCTGGTGGAGGTTGTCGAGTTTTCTATGTAGAGTATCATGTCGTCTGCAAAATGTGAGAGTTTGACTTCTTTTTTGCCAATTCTGATGCCTTTTATTTCCTTTTGTTGTCTGATGGCTGATGCTAGGACTTCCAGCACTATGTTAAACAACAGTGGTGAGAGTGGACATCCCTGTCGTGTTCCTGATCTCAGGGGGAAAGCTCTCAGTTTTCCCTCGTTGCGAATGATGTTACTGAGAGCTTCTCATAGATGGCTTTTATGATGTTTAAGTAAGTTCCTTCTATCCCGACTTTCTCGAGGGTCTTTATTAAGAAGTGGTGCTGTATCTAGTCAAATGCTTTTTCTGCATCTATTGACAGGATCATATGGTTTTTATCTTTTGTTAATGTGATGTATCACACCGATTTATTTGTGAATACTGAAACAGCCCTGTAACCCAGTAATGAATCCCACTTGATCTTGGTGAATAATTCTTTTTATGTGCTGTTAGATTCGACTTGCAAGTATCCTGTTGACGATTTTTCAATTTGTATTCATAAAGGATATTGGCCTGTAGTTCTCTTTCGTTGCTGGATCTCTCTTTGGCTTGGGAATCAAAGTGATGCTGGCTTCTTAGAATGAGTCCAGAAGTTTTCCTTCGATTTCTTTTTTTTTTTTTTTGGAATAGCTTGAGAAGAATGGGTACTAATTTTGTTTTAAGTGTCTGGTAGAATTCCCCATAGAAGCCATCTGGCCCAGCGCTCTTATTTGTTGGGAGATTTTTGATAAATGATTCGATTTCTTCACTAGTTATGGGTCTGTTCAGATTTTCTATTTCTTCCCGTGTGAATTTTGGTAGTGGGTGTGTGTTTACGAATGTGTCCATTCTTTCTAAGTTGTCCAATTTGTTGGCATATAATTTTTCATAGTATTCTCGGATAATTAAGCAATATTTCTGAGGGATTGGTTGTAATAAGTCCATTTTCATTCATGATTTTGTCTATTTGAGTGCTCTCTCTTTTCTTTTTGAGAAACCTGGCTAGAGGTTTGTCAATTTTGTTTATTTTTTCAAAAAACCAGCTCTTGATTTCATTGATCCGTTCAATTGTTTCTTTGGTTTCTATATTGTTTATTTCTGCCCTGATTTTTATTATTTCTCTTCTCTTCCTAGGATTAGGGTGCTCTTGTTGGTCTCCCTCTAGTTCCTTAAGGTGCACTGTTAGATTTTGCACTTGCACTTTTTCTAATTTCTTGAAATAGGCCTGAAGTGCAATGTACTTTCCTCTTAGGACTGGCTTTGCCGCATCCCATAGAGTTTGGATTGTTGTATTTTCATTTTCATTTGTTTCCATATATTTTTAAAATTTTCCTTAATTGCCTGATTGGCCCATTCGTTCTTTAGTAGGCTGTTCTTTAACCTCCATGTTTTTGGACGTTTTCCAGACTTGTTTCTGTGATTGATTTCAAGTTTCATACCATTGTGATTCGAAAGTGTGCATGGTATGATCTCAATTCTTTTATATTTATTGAGGGCTGCTTTATGTCCCAGTATGTGATCTATCTTGGAGAATGTGCCATGCGCACTTAAGAAAGTGAATTCCATGGCCTCAGGCTGTAGAGTTCTAAATATATCTGTCAGATCCATCTAGTCCAATGTGTCATTCCAGTCTATTGTTTCTTTAGTGATTTTCTCTCTGGTTGATCTATCCATTTCTGTAAGTGGAGTATTAAAGTCTCTTGCTATTAGCACATTCTTATCTATAAGATTGTTTGTGTTTGTGATTAATTGTTTTAAATATTTAGGTGCTCCCATATTCGGTGTGTAGACATTTATAATTGTTAGTTCTTTGTGATGGATAGACGCTGTAATTATTATATGATGCCCTTCTTCATCCCTTGTTATTGTCTTTACTTTAAAGTGCAGTTTGTCTGATACAAGTATAGCTACTCCAGCTTTCTTTTGACTTCCAGTAGAATGATAGATATTTCTCCTTAACCTTACTTTCAATCTGAAGGTGTCCTCAGGTCTAAAAATGAGTCTCTTGGAGACAGAAAATAGATGGATTTTGTTTTTTTATCCATTCTGCTACCCTATGTCTTTTGATGGGAGCATTCAGCCCATTTACATTCAGTGTTATTATTGAAATATATCGGTTTAGAGTCATCGTGTCGTTTGTGGGATTCATGCTTGTGGTGTGTCTCTAGTATCTTGCGTTCCTTGCAACATTTCCCTGAGAGTCCCCCTTAGGATTTCTTGTAGGGCTGGTTTAGTGGTGACAAATTCTTTCAGTTTTTATTTCTTTGGAAAGACTTTTATCTCTTCTTCTATTCTGAATGACAGGCTTGCTGGATAGAGGATTCTTAGCTGCATATTTTTTCTGTTCATCACATTGAAGATCTCCTGCCATTGCTTTCTGGCCTGCCAAGTCTCAGTAGATAGGTCTGTACCACGCTGATAGGTTTCCCTTTGTATGTTAGGGCCCTTTTCTCCCTAGCTGCTTTCAAAATTCTCTCTTTGTCCTTATATTTTGCCAGTTTCACTATGATATGTCGTGCAGAAGATCGACTCAAGTTACGTCTGAGGGGAGTTCTCTGTGCCTTTTGAATTTCAACATCTACTTCCTTCCCCAGGTTGGGGATATTCTCTGCTACAATTTGTTCCAGGACTCCTTCAGCACCTTTCCCTCTCTCTTCCTCTTCTGGGATTCCTATGATACGGATATTGTTCCGTTTGATTGTATCACTGAACTCTTGAACTCTTCTTTCATGTTCCTGAATCAGTTTATCTCTCTTTTTCTCAGTTTCTTCTTTTTCTATAATGGTGTCTTCTAAATCACTTATTCTCCTTTCTGCCTCTTCAATCCGTGCATTGGATGCTTCGTTTATTATGTATCTCACTTATCACATATTTTAATTCATCATAACTATTTTTAAGCTCCATAGCGTTTGTAGCCATAGTTTCTCTGATGTCCTCCATGACTTTTTCAAGCCCAGCGATTAATTTTATGATTATTGTTCAGTTATGTTGCATATATCTGTTTTGAGCAGTTCTTTAGCTGTCATTTCTTCCTGGAATTTCTTTGAAGGAGAGTTCTTCCGTTTCATCATTTTGTTTAGCTTTCTACCTCTTGATTTTAAAAGCTTGTTGTACACTCTACACCTGTGAGTTCTGCTGTATTAGAGAGGGCTCTTTGACTGTTCAGAGCCTGTCTTTTCAGGAAGTGTTCTTTGAATGGTGTCTCTTGGTTTCTCTCGTTGAGCGTTTGGTTATTTTGTTTCCCTACTCATAGCGGTATTTGGGACTCTCCACCATGTGTACTTTGGCTGTTTCTTGAGGTAGCCCTGGAAAAGAGCCATTCTTCCTATTGTCCCTCTTTTTCTGGTCTTCTTTCTCAGGTAAGGTTATACTGTAGGGATGAGCTCTGAGCAATCTCTGTATTATGAATGGATGGGCTCTGCTGGAACAAAGTTCCACATCTATCTGGACCACCCTACAACATCTTTTGATGCAACACTTATAAAGTGCAGATGCCTCAAACACCAGGTTTCACAACTCTCAATCTTTTGTGCATTACAGGCGACCCCGAACCTGCGGTGAAGGTAGGGTCTGAGTAGTGCAACCGCTGGTGCGAATCAGAAAATGGAGACTCAAGACCATGAGAAAATCTTAAGAGCAACCAAAGGATAAAATAATGGGTGTGGTGAATACGGTAAAAAAATTTTATCAAAAAATATAAGTTAGAGATTGTGGTTACAGGGTTTTCTTAGACAACAACCACTGGCCTTAAAAAAAAAAAAAAAAGGTACATATATTGGACTCATTCAGAATTCAGGTTGAGCGGTGAAAGAAGGTGCTAGAAAAGGAATGGCACAAAGAGACTGAGATATTAAATGTGCCAAAATAACCAGTTGAAGTAGAAATTGCCTGAGAACATCTAACTCGACAGGCTACAATGTAATGCAAAATATTATCACACTATACTTTCTGGAAACTATGTTTTTAGTGAGATTAATTTTTTATTTCCTTTTAATGCTGAGCGAGAAAGGATGCAATACACAGAAAGTTGTAAAGGAGGATAACAGCATTCTGTGGTTTTTCCCCAAGACTCATTAAAGAGATTAGGCTGAAGGCACCTGGGTGGCTCAGTCAGTTAGGCACCAGACTTCAGCTCAAATCATGACCTCACGATTCCTGAGTTCATGCCCCGCATCAGGCTCTGCCATGACAGCCCTGAGCCTGGATTCTGCTTCAGATTCTGTATTTCCCTCTCTCTTTACCCCTCCCCGACGCATGCACTGTCTCCCTCTCCCTCTCAAAAACATTTAAAAACTTTTTATATAAAGAGATAGAGCTGATGTCAATATTTAAGTGATTAAAGGATCCTTTAAACCACAAAAATGGGTGAACAGCAGACACTACAATTCTGACAGAATTATAAATCTCTTTAAACATAGCCACTATTGAATGACAGTCCTCCTCTATATTTCCATTAAGGGAGGCCAGAGATCAAGTAGATGAAGTACATAAGCGCACCCAATTTCACATGCTTTTTAGTCTAGATTTGATACCTGACAACTTATGTAATGATCATAGGAAAAATCCTCAAAGTAGTATGAACCAGCTTCAATAACAAAACCAGTCTCAGTTAAGAAAAATAGAATCCAGGGGCGCCTGGGTGGCTTAGTCGGTTAAGTGTCCGACTTTCGCTTAGGTCATGATCTCTCGGTTCGTGGGTTCGAGCCCCGCGTCGGGCTCTGTGCTGACTGCCAGCTCAGAGCCTGGAGCCTGTTTCAGAGTCTGTGACTCCTTCTCTCTCTGACCCTCCCCTGCTCACACT
This sequence comes from Hyaena hyaena, assembly GCF_003009895.1. NCBI lineage: Eukaryota > Metazoa > Chordata > Mammalia > Carnivora > Hyaenidae > Hyaena > Hyaena hyaena. The sequence goes on along the minus strand of NW_024081297.1, from coordinate 1,043,491 downwards.
GTCTCTGTCTCTCTCTCTCTCTCTCCTAGAAATAAAGAAAACATTAAAAAAAAAAATTAAAAAAAAAAAAAAGAAAAATAGAATCCAAAAAGTGAAATGTGCATGTAATGAAACCAAAGGAGATATCCTCAAAGATCACCAACAAGCGTTCATAATTCCGTGGCCTGATGCATTATTAAGATACAACTAAAAAAAAAAACCAACAAGATATGACTAAATAATGACTAAAATAATACCCAACAAAATATGCTAAAGACTACATTCTAACTTATGCAGTCAATGCATTAGTCTAGAAATGTCTTTTTTAAAATACTTTCTTAAGTGTTTATTTATGTTGAAAGAGAGACACAGAGAGTGAGCGAGGGAGGGCAGAGAGAGAAAGAGAGAGAATCCCAAGCAGATGCCACACTGTCAGTGTGAAGCCCCCGTGCAGGGCTCGAACTCACGAACTGGGAGATCATGATCTGAGCTGAAACCAAGATTCAGAAGCTTAACTGACTGAACCACCCAGGCATCCCAGAAATGTAGTCTTGTTAAATGATGGATAATTTCTTGGAGTACTGAGAATTGAAACAGAAACTCGACTTGCAAAATATATCTATGTGATTCTCAAAAGAGATAAACTGTACCACACTTTAACATGTGAAACAAACCATCTAAACTCATACAGACCTAAATATTCTATGATAAGACCTCAAACAAAGTGGTATAAAATTAACCATACTTGGGTTCATGTGTTCTAAATACCCCTGATTGTTTTCTTTCTGCACCCCTCCAAATTTTTATTTAAATCCAGTTAGTTAACAAACATACAGTATATTGGTTTCAGGTGTAGAACTTAGAACTTACATATAATACCCTAAAGACCACTGACTATTTCAACAATGTGTCCCTATCATAATCCAATACTAACTCCAGCTACCACAAAAGCCCTTCCTAATTCTTCCCCTTTGAGAGGCCTTACTGTTCCCTTAGTGTGCACTTGCTACAGCACCCTAATAAACCTAACTTTGTTTGAATAACAGTTTATTCCTACCGGTATTTATATTGTAGACTTAACAGGTTTAAGTCCACTGAGACGCTTGCTATCATGGTGCAGACCCTCTACTGGATAGTAGTGTACACGTCTGAAATCCCTTTAACTTCTACTTGCTGAGAGTCAACCTTGTACTGAAATTGAATTCCAATGTTTTCATTGAGTTCTTCACTGTCGGGTTTTTGAGTTTTGTCCTTGAAAGAAATTCCCCTGGGACTCTTTGGCTATCTGATTACTTAATCATTTTCCTTGGTGAAAGTCTGACAAATCTTTGATTTACCATTAGCCATCTTGCCATTAGAGAAAGACGGATTCTCTCTCTTTCTCTCTCTGCCCTCCCCCGCTCACTCTCTTTGTCTCGCTCTCAAAATAAACACTTAAGAAAGTATTTTAAAAAGACATTTCTAAACTAATGCATTGACTGCATAAGTTAGAGTGGTAGTCTTTAGCATATTTTGTTGGACATTATCTTGGTTTTTTAGTTGTATTTTAATAATGCATCAGGCCATGAAATTATAAACATAGTAGCCTGTCTACTGTCTATAGTACTGCTGCATGTCCATAAATGGAGTTCACAATAAATCAGTTAATGACCCATTAAATCCGGGGCACCTGGGTGGCTCAGTCAGTTCAGCATCATGAACAGCTCAGGTCATGATCTCCCAGTTCCTGGGTTCAAGCCCACCCGGCATGGGGCTCTGGGCTGACAGCTCAGAGCCTGGAGCCTGCTTCAGATTCTGTGTTTCCCTCTCTCTGCCCCTCCTCCAGTCACTCTTTGTCTCTGTCTGTCTCTCAAAAATAAATAAAAACTTCAAATAAAAAAAGACCCATTAAATCTGTTCTCCAAACTTCCCATCCAAGGATTGATGACTTCACAAGGTCTTAATAACCTGGCAGCATTTAGGCAAACTTTAAAAAATTTAACTTTTTCAATTAAGGCCATCTAAGAATGTTCTTTAGTCTTGTCTGTGTGTGAAAACTTGGTTTTGGGAAAGATATTCTCTTAATGTTCCACCTGCTAGGAGACTATGAATAAATGACCCCAGAGATTCACAGAAGGAATACTTTCCCTTTTAATCTAAGTCTGCCTCGCTGTCTTAGGATTCATCTGCAAAACACTTGGCCTACCTCTTGGCAGAACGCTGACCTCTATTTTCTCATTTTTGCACATACCTTTCTCAATTACAAAATTAACCAAAGGCCATTTGGAATTACAAGTGGCCAATTAGGGAAATTTTTGATATAAGCCAAATTGTTCATTTGAGTAGTGCCTTAAGAAGACAAATGAAGCAGATGGTAAGGGATTTTCTTTTTAATCTACAGAAGCACCTGCACTAATCAGTTTATATTAAAGGAAACACAGAGTTCAAGCAAAAAGACATCTTAACAATTTTACTATGCCTGAGTTTGGGAAAGGCAAAATCATAAATAGGTGTCAGAGGAAACAGATATGAATATGAGTCTAAAACATGCAAAAGTAAGAAATAACCTGCTTTCGTCATTTGCCTATTTAAAAGCGACTCTTTGTTTCACATAGGTGATGATCTCAGTTCCTGGGTTCAACCCCCCACCCCCACCCATCGAGTCCCTCACTGAGCTGCACATGAGCGGAGGGCTGCTGCTTGGGATTCTCTTCTCTCCCTCCTTCTCTGCCTCTCCCTTGCTCCAGCTTTCCTCTCAAAATAAATAAGCATTTTTAAAATGAATCTCCTTAAGAAAAAAAAAAAAAAGGAATGAAGTACTGATACACTACCACATAGATGAATCTTGAAAACATTATGCTAAGTGAAGTAAGCCAGTCACAAAAGACCACATACATTAGGACTCCATTTACATAAAATACCCAGAAAACGCAAATCCATAGGAGAGAACATAGATTGGCAGTTGCTTACGGCTGGTGAAGTGACTGGGGGCTGGAGGCTGGGATTAACTATTGATGGATGTGGAGCTTCTTCTAGGGGGATAAAAGTGGTCTAATATTAGATCGATGAAGGTCACACAAACTTATGAATATACTGTAAAACACAGAATTGTACACTTTGAGTGAGTCTGATGGTATGTGACATATCTCAATAAGCTCTTTCTTTAAATAGGCAAATGAGGAAAGCAGATGTGTACACAAAAGTGATGGAAAGAAAAGACACGGAATAAAACATTATTTGAGCATTCTAACAGATAGTTCTATGTCTAAAAATGAAAATGTCTTACCACCAGGGGGCTAAGAAGACAGCCATTCTCTTGTCTACAAAATCATTCGCTGCCAGTTTTCAATTAATTCTTCGAGTATGGCATTTGGAGGATATAAGAACCAGAAAGTAATGACAAGGTAGGACCTATTAGAGATGTATTTGAAATCTAGAATCAGCATTTACAAGATGAACATGTTCCAGGTTCAAACATGACAACTGATAGTTACATTCAGAAGACAATGCCCTTATCAGGAACATGTATCATCAAAACTATGAAAATACGAAATCTAGTTTGCTACTTTCTCATTATTTAAAGTTCTAATAACATTTCTTGCCATTCTTTTACTTTTTGTTAAAGAAGTAATTTACTTAGAAGCATTTGAAAAAATAGATCCATGGGTCACAGTTGGTAAATGGTGTTACTATTTTTCCTAGTATACTGAATATAGATATTGGCTAAGATTATTTCTTACCTTTGGATGTCTTTGACTCCCATTCATACCTTGTCTCCTCTGACATCTCTTTATGATTTTGCCTTTCCCAAATTCAAGCTTAATAAAATGTTAAAATGTCTTTTTGACTGAACTTTGAGTTTCCTTCAATTTATAGAAGAAATGATAATAGGAAAAATTAAGTTTGACATTCTCCAAATTTTAATTCAAAACTATTGTTAAGAAGTATTTTTTAAAATCAAACATAGGGGCACCTGGGTGGCTTGGTTAAGAATCCAGCGTCAGCTCAGGTCATGATCTCATGGTTCATGGATTCTAGCCCACATCAGGCTCTGTGCTGACAGCTCAGAGCCTGGAGCCTACCTCACATTCTGTCTCCCTCTTTCTCTACCCCTCCCCCGCTGTCTGTCAGTCTCTCACTCGCTCTCTCTCATAACTAAACATTAAAAATATTTTAAAAAGCAAACTTAAATGAAAAAAACTTGAAAAATCAAGAGTTTAGGCTTCCTAAATTATGCATAAGTAAAACGTGTTAATAAAAATGTTTCAACGTGTTTTAGTCCATTCAAGCTGCTGGAACAAAATAGCAGAGACCAGGTAGCTTCTAATCAACAAAAACTTGTTTCTCACAAGGAAAGCTTCTTTCTGGAAGTGGGAAGCCTAACAACAAGATGTCCAGTGTGAGAGCCCTCTTGCAGGTTCCCACTTTTCCATGTATCCTCATATAGTGGATGGGGCAAAGGAACTCTCTGGGGTCTCTCTTGTAAGGGCATTAATCTCATGACCGAATCAATTCCCAAAGGCCCTAATGCCATCCCACTGGGCATTAGGATTTCAACATACAAATTTCATGAGAACACACACACTCACACCAAAGCAAATGACTGTACGCAGTTCAAGTAAAAAGAAACATACCGTTCTGTAAAGACTGATACAATAACCTTTGTATCATAGGTTTGTTTTTGTCTCAAAAACATATATCCTTTGTGAGATAAATTACAGGCCTAGAAAACTGTCATCATCCGTAATACCTATGCTGTCTGGTAGTAACAGTTTATAATCGTCCTATAATTGTGCTATACCTCAATAGTGAATTCAACTCACCATTCTACAAAAACATCACTGTCCGTAACATCCTTAATCTTCAGCTAATTTGGTCTTCTGGAAGAGACATCAAAGAAAAACTGCCTTCAATGAAAAATAAGCTGATCGGATATTAGAACTATCATGGCAGTTGAAGTCCAAGACAATGATTCCTGGATTCATGTTTCCCAACTAAATAACATGTCTTCTCCAGGCAGCTGGACAACCACTCCATCAGGAGACTTTGAGCCACTGCTTCTCAGGGATTCTCCGGACGCATGATCTTTAAAGGAAGACTACCTCACCATAAACCCTCAGGTCAGGCAGATGACAACTGCTTCTGCCCAGGGGAAAAAACATGATTAATTTTCTGATATCTTGCTCTTTTTCCCTTTTTGCTTATTATAGCTTGGAATCTCCTAGAGATAATCCTAAAGTTTCCCCAAATGCTCTTAGATATCTATGTCATTTTATTCTCAATCCTTACGGTCTTTGGGGGCCACCTTAAGAAATGAAACTTGTTTCGCATTCCATATTATAGTTTTCTCAGACCACAGCTACTCTCTATACTTGTAAAATTCCACCATTAAAGATGTAAGAGCTGTTCCTTTAAACTCCTGAGATCAATTTTCTCCCAAAGGTCTCTTCTGATACTTGAATTTTTAGCCCTGGCCTTCATTCTTATAAAACCTGAAAAGAGGACTCCAAGTCAACAAAATCCTTCTGCTATAATTACATAAGAGCATTGTCAGCAAACCAGACTTACCAGGGAAGGGAACAAATGCTGGAGCTATTCTCATGGCACTAATCATTTCTCCAAAGAGTTTCCAGACTTCTAACCAGGAATAAACTCCACTGACATGTGCCCACTTCAAGGAAACAATGAATGGCTCATTTCTGTTGTGATCAAATATTATTTATATTCCTAATTTTCTGTATGTCATCAGGGATTACTTAGGTCTACACCAGGCTTTTCCCTACCTCCTAAACCCAAACCTGTCTTGTGTGTACAGAATGATATTGAAGCCTTCAGTTCCTTAAAGCCCTTTCATATCCAGAGTAGCATGTTTACTTGGGAAAGATAACCAGAGACTTCCAAAATGAAGCAGGAGTAGGCTACTCAGGAAAGCGCTCAAAAAAATGCAAACTCTCTTGAATATGACTAGGAAAAGTGGTTCAAATTTTGACTCAGGCTTTGGAAGCCCAACAAACCAGGTTAAATTCATTGCCCAGAATTGTCATGGGAAATCACATGGTTTATTTCCTCTTGGCAATCCAAGGGGCAGTTTGCATTTATTATAGTATATATAAAGATCTATAAAGATGACTAGACAGGTTCAATGGTCTTTGATGAAGCTAAAGAAAGAAGCTACCTACCTATAGAACAGACCCAGCTGGACTTGGAGATATGTTTCTGTAGCTTGCATTTTGTAACCTAGGCTCCTGGCTTTGCATTCTAGGAGAAGAATAATCATGTTGCTTTTGGTAATTTTGTTACAAATGGCAGATGCTTTCTGCTCTGAGTCCTAAATGCTGTTGTGCAGCCAATGTCAAGTCACGTGATTCAACAAGAACCCTTATTAACATGAAGACCTGAGACTGAGGACTACCATTAGATTCTTGATACACAATGATAACCCAGTAAAGCGCAATGCTAATCTGGCTTGATCACAACTTCAGAAGATGATGGTGTATCCTTCAACATAGACCAAATATAAAGACCAGAAGAGAATTACAAACTGAAAGAGAAACTGCAAGGGCCATTAAGGAAGACACTTGTTGGTGTGATCACAGGGGATAAACCACTGGAATCTACTCCTGGAATCATTACTGCACTATATGCTACCTTGGATATAAATTTAAAAATAAATAAAAAATAGAAACTACAAGTTGCACAATGAACGACTTGCAAAACGTGTAAGTTTACCAAACTTGGACAACACAAGAGGTTGCCTAGCTCAAACTTTTATTGCTCAATCAGATACACGTTTCAAGATAAGACCACAAACCAGGGGCGCCTGGGTGGCTTAGTCAGTTAAGCGTCCGACTTTCGCTTAGGTCATGATCTCGCGGTTCGTGGGTTCGAGCCCCGCGTCGGGCTCTGTGCTGACTGCCAGCTCAGAGCCTGGAGCCTGTTTCAGTCTGTGACTCCCTCTCTCTCTGACCCTCCCCTGCTCACACTGTCTCTCTCTCTCTCTCTCCTAGAAATAAATAAAACATTAAAAAAAAAAAAGACCACAAACCAATCTAATGATAAGTCTGCATAGTCAAGCGTTCTAACAACACTGACTGTACTAGCAACTCTGTAGTTTCCTAATTTTCACGAATGCTTGCCAAAATGTTTAAAAAGTAACTAAACGCCCCAAACTCCTATATGCACTCTTCCTCTGGAGACACCCACAGTTCTTCTAGTGTCTGACTACTTTGGTGCAGCTAGCTAATGAACCTAGCTTTGATCACACTGATATCTTGGTGGGTTTTGGTCAATGGATATCACCAGTATAAATGAGCCATGGATTCCCATCTGGAGACACAATGGCTTTACCTTAATAGGCAAAGGAATTAAATCCTATATTCTACATACAAATGCCTCACAACACTGCCAGCATTAAATAAAACCTCATGATTATTAGCCAAGACAATTTTATTAAACAAATAAACATGTATGATTTTGCAGATATAAAACTGCTAATCAACCTGTGTCAATGGAAAAACTTGTAATCTTAAGACCTACTGAAGCCGAGGAATGAATCCCACTTGATTATGGTGGGATTTTTATGTGCAGTTGGGATTCGATTTGCAAGTATCTTGTTGAGGATTTTTCAACCTGTATTCTTCAAGGATATTGGCCTATAGTTCTCTTTTTTTGCCAGGTGTCTGTATGGATTGGGAATGAAAGTGATGCTGGCTTTGCAAAATGAGTCCGGAAGTTTTCCTTCCATTTCTATTTTTTGGAATAGCTTGAGAAGAATGGGTACTAATTCTGTTTTAAATGTCTGGTAGAATTCCCCAGGGAAGCCATCTGGCCCAGGACTCTTATTTGTTGGGAGATTTTTGATAACTGATTCAGTTTACTCACTAGTTATGGGTCTCTTCAGATGTTCTCTCTCTTCCCGTGTGAATTTTGGTAGTGAGTGTGTGTTTAGAAACTTGTCCATTTCTTCTAAGTTATCTAGTTTGTTGGCATATAATTTTTCATAGTATTCCCTGATAATTGCTTGTATTTCTGCGGGGTTGGTTGTAATAAGTCCATTTTCATTCATGATTTTGTCTGTTTGGGTGCTCTCACTTTTCTTTTTGAGAAGCCTGGCTAGAGGTTTTTAATTTTGTTTATTTTTTCAAAAACACCAACTCTTGGTTTTGTTGATCAGTTCAACTGGTTTTTTTTTGTTTTTTGTTTTTTTTGGTCTCTATATTGTTTATTTCTGCCCTGATTTTTATATTTATCTTCTCCTACTGGGTTTGGGTGCTCTTCTTGCTATCCCTCTAGTTCCTTTCGGTGTGCTGTTAGGATTTGTACTTGCACTTTTTCTAATTTCTTCAAATAGGGCTGGAGTGCAATGTACTTTCCTCTTAGGACTGCCATTGCCGCATCCGTAGTTTGTATTGTTGTATTTTCATTTTTTTCCATATATTTTTTTTCTTCTCTAATTGCCTGACTGACCCATTCAGTCTTTAGTAGGGGGTTCTTTAACCTCCATGTTTTTGGAGGTTTTCCAGACTTCTTCCTGCGATTGATTTCAAGTTTCATAGCATTGTGATCTGAAAGTGTGCATGGTATGATCTCAATTCTTTTATATTTATTGAGGGCTGCTTTATGTCCCTGCATGATCAAGTGGGATTCATTTCTGGGTTACAGGACTGGTTCAATATTCGCAAATCAATCAATGTGATACATCACATCAACAAAAGAAAAAATAAAAACATGTGATCCTGTCAATAGATGCAGAAAAAGCATTTGACAAGGTACAGCATCCCCTCTTAATACTCTCAAGAAAGTCGGGATAGAAGGAACTTAACTAAACATCAAAAAAGGAATCTATGAGAAGTCCTCAGCTAACATCATCCTCAATGGGGCAAAACTGAGAACTTTCCCGGAGAGCAGGAACACGACAGAGATGTCCACTCTCACCACTGTTGTTTAACATAGTGCTGGAAGTCCTAGCATCAGCTATCAGACAACAAAAGGAAATAAAAGGCATCAGAATTGGCAAAGAAGTCAAACATTCACTTTTCGCAGACGACATGATACTCTACACAGAAAACCTAACAGACTCCACCAGAAGCCTACTAGAACTGAACCATGAATTCAGCAATGTTGCAGGATACAAAATCAATGTACAGAAATCGGTTGCATTTTTATACACCAGCAACAGAAAATCAAGGAACTAATCCCATTCGCAATTGCACAAAAAATACAAAATACCTAGGAATAAACCTACCAAAGATATAGGAGATCTGTTTGATGAAAACTATAGAAAACTGATGAAAGAAACTGAAGCCGACACAAAGAAATGGAAAACCATTCCATGTTCATGGGTCGAAAGAGTAAATATTGCTAAAATGTCATTACTACCCAGTCATCTACCCATTCAATGCAATCCCAATCAAAATTACACCAGCATTCTTGTCAAAGCTAGAACAAACTATTCTAAAATTTGTATGGAACTACAAAAGAGCCTGAATAGCCAAAGTAATACTGAAGAAGAAAATTAAAATGGGAGGCATCCTCATCCCAGACTTTAGACTCTACTACAATGCTGTAATCATCAAGACAGTATGTTATTGGCACAAAGACAGACACATAGACCAATGGAATAGAACTGAGAACTCAGAATTGGACCTACAAATGTATGGCCAACTAACCTTTGACAAAGCGGGAAAGAGTATCCAATGGAAAAAAGACAGCCTCTCTTTAACAAATGGTACTGGGAGAACTGGAGAACAACATGCAGAAGAATGAAACTACATCATTTTCTCACACCGTACACAAAAAGAACCTCAAAATGGATGAAGGACCTGGATGTGAGACAGGAAACTATCAAAACCCTAGAGGAGAAAGCAGGAAACAACCTCCTTGACCTCAACCGCAGCAATTTCTTACTTGACACATCCCCAAAGGCAAGGGAATCAAGAGCAAAAATGAACCACTGGGACCTCATAAGATAAAAAGCTGCTGCACGCCAAAGGAAACAATCCATAAAACTAATAGGCAACTGACAGAATGCGAAAAGATAGTTGCATTTGACATATCAGATAAAGGGCTAGTATCCAATGTCTATAAGGAATTCCGGCAACTTCACACCCGAAAAACAAATAATCCAGTGAAGAAATTGGCAGACAACATGAACAGACACTTCTCCAAACAGGACATCCAGATGGTCAACAGACACATGAAATGATGCTCAGCGTCCCTTATCATCAGGGAAATGCAAATCAAAACCACACTTAGATACCACCTCATGCCGGTCAGAGTGGCTAAAATGAACAAATCAGGAGACTCTAGATGCTGGCGAGGATGTGGAGAAATGGGCACCCTCCTACACTGTTGGTGGGAAGGTAAACTGGTGCAGCCCCTCTGGAAAACAGTGTGGTGGTTCCTCAAAAAATTAAAACTAGAACTCCCCTATGACCCAGCAATAGCATTGCTAGGAATTTAAAACAAGGGATACAGGAGTGCCGATGCATTGTGGCACAGGTACTCCAATGTTCACAGCAGCACTCTCAACAGTAGCCAAAACATGGAAAGAACCTAAGCTTCCATCAGCTGATGAATGGATCAAGAAGATGTGGTATATTTTTACAAAGGAATAATCCATGCAATGAGAAAGAATGAAATCTGGCCATTTGTAGCAACACGGATGGAACCATAGGGTGTTATGCCGAGTGAAATAAGTCAGGCAGAGAAGGACAGATACTATATGTATGCACACACACATGGATTAGGGGGAAGCTAATGGAGGACCATGGGGGAGAAGAAGGGGAAAAATAGTTCGGGAGAGGGAGGGAGGCAAACCATGAGAGACTCTTGAATGCGGAGAATCAACTGAGGGCTGATGGAGATGGGGGACAGGGGAAGAGAGGTGATGGGTGTGAGGGAAGGCACTTGTTGGGATGAGTACTGGATGTTATATGGAAACCAGCTTGCAAATAAAGTATTAAAAAAAATAGAAATACTAACTGAAAATAATTTCCCCATAGGTAAGAATGTACGTTTGATGTGTTTTTCCAAAACTTTGATACAGTTGATTTTAAGTTAACTAATCTAGCAAAATACTATAATAATAAATTAAAAATTATAAATGCAACAGCATTTGCCACACTACTGTTGTGAATATGCTTTATTTTTAAGTAAAAAATGAATCCTAGCCAAAACAAAGTGTTTTGTATCTGAATATTTTAAGCTTAAGGGAAAACCTCATTAATGAGGACATATTTTCATTTTTCATGTTTCTAATTTTTTATAGAGATTATAATTAAGCTGGAGTCAATAAGCACTTTTTTTAAATGATTTATTTAATTGTGAGAGAGACAGCGTGAGCAGGGGAGGGTTAGAGAGAGAGGGAGATACAGAATCTGCAACAGGCTCCAGGCTCTGAGCTAGCTGTCAGTACAGAGCCCAACACAGGGCTCAAACGCACCAACCATGAGATCATGACCTGAACCGAAGTTGGACGCTTAACCTACTAAGCCACCCACGTGCCCCAATAACCAGTTTTTAAACTTAGGTTTCATGATCCTTTTGACTTCACACTTTTAAATGGAGACATTTCTCTTCAAAAGACGACATATGTCAGAATCCATCAAAAATTATTTTATTCAAATTACGTTTTCCAAAAGAGAGGGTTTTGTGCTAGTCGTCTTTGAAAGTTTTCATACCTACAAAAGAAGAACATTTACAAGAAAATTAAGATTTTTCATAATCTACCAAAAGACTTATTAAAAAGCAATCAATGTTAGATGTCCCTTCTAAATACATGAGATAACAAAGCCAAAAAATTAATCTGGAAGTTTCATGATTCTTATAAAAGGACACCAAGCATTGTGAGTTAAGTATGACTGGCTTGTAGCAGAGAGCACAAATCATAGTAAATTTTATTAAATTTTTATCTTCTGCAAATCTGACAGCTAGAAGGGACCTAAGAAAAAAAACAAATCTACCTCCTCCTCTCTCATTTCATAGAGTAGAGAGTGAAGAATTTGTTCAAGGTCACATATCTACATTTTAACAAATCTCAAACCTAATACCTTCCAGGGCTATCCATGCTACACCATGCTACCACTGCTCAACAAATTCTCCTTATGCATCCCACCACTGGGATATTCAAAGTGAAAAGAATACCTATAAAACAGAAATATGGGAAAGCTGAGAAATAAATTTGATTAATCATCAAGTTAGGATGCAGTACAAACCACCCTAATGCCTTATACATGTCTACGGTAGACCAAGACTTTCTAAACTTATGAAAAAACTTTGCTTTGTACTTCAAGACTCCTATATGGTGACTTATAATTTAAAACACGTAAAAACTTACAATCCTTAATTGTGGTCCTGTGGTCATTTTCCTGACTTTATCAATTCATATGGCTACTATATAATAGAATATGTAGGGTAAAACATTTCTTGCAATGAACTCCAGAGTACACTTATTCACGGCATGCAGTATTAACCACAATTAATGTATGCTGATGTCCACAATAAAAGAATATGTTTAAATGTCAAAGAAGAAATACATTCACAGGTAAAAAATATATAAGGTGACTAAAAGCCTTAATATTCGAGATACAAAGTTTCCCATACCATTTCAGAACCACATTTGCTGGAATGAACATTTCAGATGGACTTGGTGTCATCTGGGCCTGAGACACAGCAAACGATGAAGCAAAATTGTAGAAGTTGTCCAACATCTTTTGTGTGAACTGAAAGTTAAGAATGAAGAGATTAATGAGTTATACCAAATATTCCGCTTAGACCTGAGTAATTTTATTTAAAAATGTTTCTGCAGTAACCTGACTTTCAGGACTGTGAGTACTAAGTCTAATGCTATAAGTTAAGGAAAGTTGCAAAATGACGCTGTGGCAGAAAATCATAACAACCTGCCGTTAGTACTTTCTTTATATCTCCAAGTATTTCTGTGATGTTTAACTATTTTAATTTCATAACATATTCATTTTAGGGGAAAAAAGAAAACAATGTTTTTCCTTCAAAATATCTTTTCTCTCTACCTCTCTATATATAGTATGCCCCCTTCCTCAAATCCCACCCTCCTCAAATCAAACTACTTTCTCATACCTAAAGTAGTAATAACCACCTCTAAGACATCTTTTTCTTGCCAGAAAGATAAAAGCTTAAGTATAATGAAGTACCTTACTCGTTTTTATCTTTTTGCCTAATAATACGAAAGGTAATATAATCCAAGAGGCTACCATTAAGTTACTGGAACTAATAAACAGAGTTCGATAAAATCGTTAACTAAAATATCAGTAGCAGGGGGCGCCTGACTGGCTCAGTTGGTTAAGCGTCCGACTGCAGCTCGGATCATGATCTCACAGTTTGTAAGTTCGAGCTCCACATCGAGCTCTGGCCTGACAGCTCAGAGCCTGGAGCCTGTCTCACATTCTGCGACTCCCTCTTGCTCTGCCCCTCCCCAACTCATGCTCTCTCTCTCTCTCTCTCTAAGCTAATGAAATAAACATTTAAAAACATTTTTTAATAAAAGATCAATCTCAGGAAGAAAAAAAACAACAGCAAATCTCCACAGTAGCAACAAAATTTTAAAATGTAACTTTAAAAGTTGCAATTCAGAATAGACACAGTCTATACATACCTAGGAAAACAGCTAAGACAAACTGATAAAACTTTCGTGGAAAATACAAGACTGTCTTGAGAGACAGAAAAGAAACCAAATGAAGAGACCTATACACCATGTTCAGTGGGAAGATACCACTCATGCATAGATGGGAAAACATAATATAACGGCAGCAATTCTCCCCAAATCAAACCTATAAATCCAATGTGATTTCCAACAAAATCAAATACATTTTTCGTGAAACTCAATAAGCTGATACTAAAATTATTATGTAGAATATCTAGGTTTATTTTGATGAGTAGGAGGAGGGGTTTGACCTAGCAGGTATTAAGACTTTTCCTGGCTACGGGACAGGCAAATAAACTAATTGGAATAGAAGAGAGAGGCCAAAAACGAATCTCAGCATGTGGACAACGTGATAATATAACAAAGATGCTATTAACTCTGAGTGAAAGAAAAAAAAAAAAGATTAGCTATCAATTAATGAGATTAGGACACCCACTTTTCCTAAAGGGAAAATGGAATTTAGATCCCTTCCCATACCACACATAAATAGAATTCAAAAAGTAAACGGTTAAAGGTTTAGTAACCATAAGAGAACATAAAAAACTTCATACATTAAGACAGCAAAAAGCTTCTGAAATACAAAAAAAAATCATAAAAAGATTTTATTGTCCACACAAAAATATAACATTTGCATGCAAAAGATACAAAAAACAGTACTAAAAGACAAGCAACATTCTAGGAGAAAAACTTACAACATATAGAACAAAAGATTATTACCCAGAATAGGTAAGGACCTCTTCCCAAAAAGCTAAAATTAAAAACTGCCAAATAATCATGGAGGGGGCACTTGTGGGGATGAGCACTGGATGTTATATGGAAACCATCTTGACAATAAACTATTTGTAAAAAAACAACAACAAAAACTGTCAAATAATACAATAAAAAATTGGGCAAAATATATAAATCGTCAATTGTTATAAAAAATACACACACACACGTTAATGTGGAGAGAGACAGAGAGAGAGAGAGAGAGCGAGCGAGCAGTCGCCTGGGTGGCTCAGTCGGTTAAGCCTCTGACTTCTGCTCAGGTCATGATCTCACAGTTCATGGGTTCGAACCCCACGTCAGGCTCTGTGTTGATAGGTCAGAGCCTGGGGCTGTTTCAGATTCTGTGCTTCCCTCTGTCTCACTCTCAAAAGTAAATAAAGATTTTAAAAATTTTTTTTAAAGAAAATTGGGCAAAACATATTAACCGTCAACTGCTATTAAAAAAAATATATATATGGGGGCGCCTGGGTGGCTTAGTCGGTTGAGCGTCCGACTTTCGCTTAGGTCATGATCTCGCGGTTCGTGGGTTCGGGCCCCGCGTCGGGCTCTGTGCTGACTGCCAGCTCAGAACCTGGAGCCTGTTTCAGTCTGTGACTCCCTCTCTCTCTGACCCTCCCCTGTTCGCGCTGTCTCTCTCTCTCCTAGAAATTAAAAAAAAAAAAAATATATATATATATATATATGTATATTTATAGGCACCTAGGTGGCTCAGTTGGTTTAGCATCTGATTCTTGATTTCATTTCAGCTCAGGTCATGATCCCAGGGCTGTGGGATTGAGCCCTGTGACAAGCTCCACGCTGAGCCTGATACCTGTAGGGCACCTGAGTGGCTCAGTCAGTTAAGGATCGGACTCTTGATTTCTGCTCAGGTTATGATCTCATGGTTATAAGATCGAACCCCACATCGAGCTCCTCACTGGGCATGGAACCTGCTTAAGAGTCTCTCTCCCTCTCCCTCTCCCCCTGTTCCCTGCTTCCAGGCACTCTTTCTCAAAACCAAAAATGAAACCAAAACAAATGCAGGTCAAAATGAGAAAAGATGCTCTACTTCATCAGTAATTGAGAAATGCATATCAAAATAACAATGATATTCAAATTTCACCCATCAGTTTGGTAAAAATTTAAGGTCTTACATAAATATTAGTGAAAATATCTATCAATACAGAAACAAAAAAACACTGTCTCATTCATACAATTGCATACTATACAACAATTAAAATAGATTTCTTCCTTGTATAAATCTTCAAAACAATGTTGAATGAACAATAGCCAAGTTGCAGAAATTTGCAGAGTATACCATTTACATTCACTTTAAAAACATACAAAGGGGTAATCAAAAAGAAACATAGAGAAAACAAAAAAAAGGACAACACAAAAGAGAAATACAAGGATTTCCCCCAATAATGTTTAAAGAAAACAAAACCTTGACTATAGTTATGCAACAGACCCAGGGAATAATCAGTCCACAGGAGAACAAAAAGGGGAGTTATGAGAAGGATATTCCCAAAACAAATTTAGAAACTGCTTTTTAAAAATATACTGAATGGGAATTTACACTTGGTAGAGTTGGAGCAAAATTAGACCTGGAAAGAGAAATCCATACAAAGGAAAAAGGCACTGATTAATCAAGAACAGTAAAGAGTTATGCAAGAAAGAAAATGTAATAATAGTATGTTGGCCCAGTTCTGAAAAACATTTAGTGATCATGATACTGAAAACTTTGAATATTAATTTAATGAAAATCAATAATAAAATGGTTGGGGGGTGGTGCCTGGCCGCCTCAGTCAGAAGGGCACGTGACTCCTGATCTTGGGGTTGGGAATTTGAGCCCCACATTCGGTGTAAATCTTGGGCACCTTTGTGACGCAGGTAAGCCTCTCACTCCTGATTTTGGCTCAGGAGATCAAGCCCTGCATCAGGCGCCATGCATGGAGTCTGCTTGAGATTCTCGCTGTCCCTCTCCACCCCATTCACGCACACTCTCTCTTAACAATAAAATCTATAAAATAAACAAAAGAAAAAGGTGGGATGGGAGTCTGGGTGGCTCAGTTGGTTGAGTGACCGATTTTTGCTCAGGTCATGATCTCAAGATCCGTGAATGTGAGCTCCACATTGGGCTCTATGCTGCCAGTTGGTTCGGTTTCTCTTCCTTCCCTGCTTGCACACTCTCTCTTTTTCAAAAATAAATAAGATAAACATGAAAAGAAAACAAAGGTGGGGATAAGAGATATCTCTGTATGCCGGGGAAGAGAGAAATGAGAGAGCTAAATCACATTAGGCATTGGTAAGTTGATGGAAAACACCACAGACAAATTGCTTAAGAACATATTAAGCAAGTTTTTTTTCTGACACATGGAAGTAAATACAGGAAGAAATCGGTCAAAAAAAAAAATGAGAGGGAGGCTGAAGGTTGAAAGTGAATGCTTTTTTTTTTTAAAAAAATTTTTTTATTTATTTCTCAGAGAGAGAGAGAGACAGCGTGAGCAAGGGAGGGTCAGAGAGAGAGGGAGACACAGAATCTGAAGCAGGCTCCAGGCTCTGAGTTAGCTGTCAGCACAGAGCCCGACACGGGGCTCGAACCCAGGAATTGTGAGATCATGACCTGAGCATAAGTTGGATGCTTAACTGACTGAGCCACCCAGGCGCCCGTGAAAGTGAATGCTTTTAAGGACCAGAAAAAGAGCAGAATATAAGAAGTATAACTGAGGACAACAGTTTGCATGTAAAACTATGTGACATTTAAGCCATGTACATGTACTATTAATAAAAACTGAATGAAGGGGCACCTGGGCAGCTCAGTCACTAAAGCGTACGACTTCGGCTCAGGTCGTGATCTCACAGTTTGTGAGTTCGAGCCCCGTTATCAGGCTCTGTGCTGACAGCTCAGGACCTGAAGCCTGGTTCAGAATCTGTGTCTCCCTCTCTCTCTGCCACTCCCCCACTCGTATTCTGTCTCTCTCTTTCAAAAATAAATAATTAAAAAAAAACCTAAATGAAACAAGAGTAACCAGGAGTATAAATTAAAAACATGTTCAAACAAGTAGTGCTCTACATACTTTGTGACTGTATATAAATGTTTCTTTTACAGTACTAACACAGGATGGCAAAAGTATATGAAGTTCGAAGAGTAGCTACTTGGAGAAGAATGGGAAGAAGAGAAGCATAGGCCACCAATCCTTGTTAGAAATACTTTTTTTTTTTTTTAATTAGTAACAAGTATGGGAAATACCTGTTAAATCAAGGTGGAAGGCATTCAGCAGTCTTCTTATATTCTCCACTATGAAGAGAGCTCTATAAGAATGACTATTATTTGTCGACCTATTTTTATCCATTTTTGCTTAGAAAATCTCTGACACACAGTAGGCATACAATATTTGTGGGATATACTTTCCTCTATGTTTAAAATATTTCACAACAAAATATTTAATAAAAAGTATATAAGCTTTGGGGTGCCTAGGTGGCTCAGTTGGTTGAGGGTCCAGCTCTTGATTTGGGCTCAGGTCATGATCTCATGGTTTGTGGGACTGAGTCCCATGTTAGACTCTGTGCTAACAGTGTGATGCCTGCTTGGGATTCTCTCCCTCCCTCTCTCTCTCTGCCCCTCCCCCACTCTCTTGCCCTCCCTTTCTCTCCAAAGAAATGAATAAACATTAAAAAATACAACCCTTTATTTAAAAAGCTCAAATAATTTATAAGATAGTGCCTGGGTGGCTCAGTCAGTTGAGCGTCAGACTTTGACTCAGGTCATGATCTCATGGTTCATGAATTCGAGCCCTGTTTTGGGCTTGGTGCTGACAGCTAGCTTAGAGCCCGGAGCCTGTTTCAGAGTCTGTATCTCCTCCTCTCTTTGACCCTCCCCTGCTCATGCTGTCTCTCTCTCAGAAATAAAACATTAAAAAAAAAAAGATATCTAGAGCAAAAAGTCTTCTAACCCGCTCCAGGAATAGTATAACTTTGGTATATATTTTTCAGACATTTTTCTGTCTATATGGGATATTATTAACTATTGCTTTAGAACTTCATTTTTTCAGCACAGCAGTACATTTTTGTAATTACTGAAAAAACAAACAAACAAACAAGAGTAAGACCCAGACTCTATCATTCTTAATTCAGCCCATTCTCAAAAGATCATGTGACAAGTCTGCCTTTAAATTCATGGCTAAAACCCTAAAGAGTATGCTACCCAGCAAATTCATAGGTTCCCTGGTCCATTTACACTCCTCCTCTTCTCGTGGACTTATTTAGTAACTCTTTTGCCTTAAATATCCAATATTCCTTTCTCCTCAATCTTAGCTGATGACCTTGTTTCCTAGTTCACTGAACAAACAGAAGGAATCAAGAGAGAATGTGCACAAGTTCTCATCACCAACTTTACCGGCCTCCTGCATCCATATCCATATGTTCATTACTACGAGAACCGTCCATCATCCTATTTAATGTACTCTCGTTTCCTATTCAAGGACACCACGTCAGCAACTCTCCCCACACTCCTGCATCACTAGTTTTTCATTAACGCTTCATTCCCGTAAGTCAAACATGATGTAATATCTCCCATTAAAAATAGTAAAAACAAACAAAAAAAAAGGTCCCTCTACCCACAGCCCCCTCAAGTAACCAAACCATTTATCTGCCGTCCTCTACAACTATATTCCTCAAGAGTCATCTACACTCACTACTGTTTCCACGTCCTCCTCTCCAACTCACTCCAAACTCCCTCACTACCACCTGAACTCTTATCAAACTCTTTATTGGCTTCTATCTTGCTGAATCCAGTGGTTACCTCTTAGCCTTCATCTCAACCCACTGGCAAGGCTACTACTGATACTTCTTTCTTTAAATCCAGTCTTTGCTTGGCTTCCAAAACACTAATTTTGAGGTCTCCTCCTACCTGAATGCTCTTTTTCTTTCTCTTCCTTTCTTAAGCTTCTCAAATTTGAAATGGCCCTGGGCTCAAATTTTCTATTTATAATTATTTCTCTAGTAATGACAATCCTACAAAACTCTAGATACTATCTCTACACTGATAACTCCCACAGTTTGATCTGTGTCCCAGACCTCGCTCTTGAACTGTAGACTTGTCATCCCCTGCTAGATGTCTAACAGGCATCCCAAAATCCAACTCCTGATTCCACTCCTGCTCATACCTGTGTTCAGTATTCCTGTGTGCAACTTCCTCAGGCCAACATCCTTGGGCCACAGTTGTCTCTCTTTAATCTCAGCCCTTACATGTGATCCATACCATGAAGCACTACTGGTTCCACTTTCAAATTATCACCAGAAATCAACTATAGGCATACCTCGGACATAATGCTGTTCAGTTCCAGCCACTGCAGTAAAGTGAGCCAAGTGAACGTTTCCGTTTTCTAGTACAGATAAAAAATATGTTTACACTACACTGTAGCCTGTTAAGTATGCACTACCCTTATCGGACAAAATGTACATACCTTCATTAAAAAAATACTTTCTTGCCACAAAATGCTAAACATTACCTGAGCTTTCAGCGAGTCATAATCTTTCTGTTGATGGAAGGTCTTGCCTCAATGTTGATGGCTGCTGACTGATCAAGGGTGGTGGCTTTTGAAGATTGGAATGGCTGAGGCAATTTCTTAAAAGAAGACAACAATGAAGTCTGCCTCACAGATTAACTCTTCTCTTCACTTGAATCCTTAGAGGCCATGGTAGGGTTATTCATTGGCCTAATGTCAACATTGTGGTCTCAGGGAATAGGGAGGCCCAAGGAGATGGAGAAAGATGGGGGAATGGTTGCTAGGTGGAGCAGTCAGAAAATACACAACACTTAGCAATTAAATTCTCTGTCTTATATGGGCACCCCATGTTTGGGGCTCATGGTGCCCCAAAACAATTACAAGGGTAATACCAAAGCTCACTGATCAGAGAGCACCATAACAAATACAATAACCAAAAAGTTTGAAATATTGCAAGAATTACCAAAATGTTCAGAGAGACATGAAATGAGCAATGTTGCTGGGAAAATTGTGCTGACAGATCGGCTCCATATATATATATATATATATATATATATATATAAAACAACCCATTGGGGCACCTAGGTGGCTCAGTTGGTTAAGCGTCCGACTTCAGCTCAGGTCATGATCTCACAGTTCGTGAGTTCAAGCCCCGCATCAGGCTCTGTGCTGACAGCTAGCTCAGAGCCTGGAGCCTGCTTCAGATTCTGCGTCTCATTCTGTCTCTTATCCTCCCCTGCTAACGCTGTCTCTATCTCTTTCTCAGAAATAAATAAAACATTAAAAATTAAAAAAAAAACCCACAACATTATCTGTGAGGCGCACTATAGTAAAGCTCAATAAAACAAGATATGCCAGTACTTGTAATCACCTTCACATCCACCTTCCAAGACTTCACTGGTTCAAGTCATTATGATCTCCCATCTAGATTTTCATAAGAGCCTCCCAATTATTCTTCCTCCTCCCCTTTCCAGTGTCTCTCCAAAAATGCAAAAGTAATCCTTTTAAAATTTAAGCTAGATCCTTTTACTCTTCTCAAAACTCTTTCATGTCTTCTTTTCCAAACAGAATATTAGCTAAAGTCCTTATAAAACCTAATGAAGTGCCATGATTTTATCCTGTGTCTACCTCCCCAATTACTCCCATCTCATCTCCCATCTCTCACCCTTGTTCACTGGACTCCAGCCACAAAGACCTTCCTTCCTATTATTTTTCAAACAACAGATTTCTACCTTAGGGCTTTTGTATTAGCTACTCCTTTGCCTACATCATTCTCCCCTTTAGTCTTTTGTCATACAGATGTTAAAAGTCAATCATCATGGAGGTGCCTGGGTGACTCAGCTAGTTGAGAGTCCAGCCTCGGGCTCAGGGCATGATCTCCCAGTTCATGAGTTCAAGCCCCGCACCAGGCTTGCTGCTGTCAGGGAGGAGTCTGCTTCGGATCCTCTGTCCCTTCTCTCTCCATACCTCCCCCACACATGCTCTCTTAAAAATAAACATTTGAAAAAGAAGTCAATCATCATGGAATTATGTCAGTGTAAGCTCCTTAAGGAAAAGAATCTTGATTATAAAATTCACAACTATACACCTACAACCTAGTATACTAACTGTGGGAGGGGAAAAAAGTTAATATTTAGTCTGATGTTTAAATTGCATTGAGCTATTTCATCACTATAAAAACAAGTCTCGTCAAAGCATTTACAAATTTTAAAAGTACCTACAGAAGAAAGCAGATGAGTTTAAATTATCCACAGAAGCCAATAACTTATGGCACACGTATTCACTTTCACTTTTACATGTTTTCTACCATGAAGCTTATTTTAAAGTACAGAATTGGCTTTTAAAATTCCTTTAGAAAATAATGAAATGTGCATTGCATTACCTGAGTGAATGAGTCAACTGATGATACAGCAGCATTGCCTACTGGAGTCTGTTGAGCCAAACTGTCCAATAATTCCACTGAAATTCCAATCTGAGCAACAGATGGAGTTCGGACAATATTCATGGCTCCAAAAGGGTGTCGACTTCCTTCTCCTGAAAGAAATTAACATGTACCACAAATTTCAAGTTTGATTGTAGCCAAATTCCTTTGTAAATATGTTCAAAACCTCTGACCTACATGCACAAAAAAGTTACTATATAAAAGCTTGTTTCTTTTCACATATATGTAAAAGGCTAGTTTTTAACCACAATAACAAAGAAAGCTCGAATTTTCCCCACCAGTTAAAAGATGTTACTTCTCTGAAACTTATTAAAACTACTGCAAATAACAATGAAAAGGAACAGAATGAGAAAAATAAATGAATAAGCATTAATTACATTAAAAATTCTCAACGCTAATTCCAAGGGAGGAATATTTTTTTAAAGATTTTTAAAATTAGTTTTAACATTTTCTCATCGTTCCACTAAAGAAAGATTATTACTGATAAATGACATGCTATATTTTACTAATGGTCATGGATCATTCCCACTTTATATCTGATGATGTTATCAAATGAGCAGTGAAGAAGCTTATTAATGGAAAATACCCAATAATTTTTCCCTTTACAAATCAATGTATCATTAGGTATACATCTGAGCCTGTAAGTGCCATCTAGCTTATACATGGAAAAGATAGGCCAATCTTTTTAATCCACATATGAAATAATCAGAAAAGTTAGCCTGAAAGAAAAAATTCATACAATAGATTTTTGGATAATCTGCTGTTTTCACAGGACCATAAAATGTTTAATCAAATATTGAAGAACAAAAATCAGGGGCAACACATGCCTAATAACTAGAACATGCCTTACAGATACCAAAACTCTCCTTAATTTTCAAGCATATAAATAAAAACCATAATGTATTTTTCTGTAATCTAAAAACACAAGACACATATATACACACACACTTCTCACTAAGTATGACTGGTTTAAGATAGTGTCAGTAGTTTCAAATTAACTGTTTTATTACATTTCCACATACTTAAGAATTTTCCAGGTTTCTGTATTTTCTGGTCAGACAACATAATTTGTAGAATTTCAGTTTTTAAACACATCAAGACTTGTTTTGTGGCCTATATATGGCTTATCCAAAACACTGCTCCATGTGCACTTAAGAATGTGTGTTCTGTTGTTGTTGGGTAGAATGCTTTGTAAGTCTGTTGGGTCTAGGTGGTTTAGTGTTCACTAATAGTCATAATAAAAGGAAATAGTCATCTATTTCCTTGACGATTTTCTGTCTAGTCATTCTATCCACTACTGAAGTAGGGTTCTAAAGTTTCCAACCTTTATTAAACTATATTCTCCTCTCAATCCTGCCATGTTTTGCCTCATGTATTTTGAGGTTCTGTTGTTGGGTGCAAACGAGTTTTTAATTGTTATTATCTTTCTGATAGACTGACCCCTTTATCATTATATAATGTCCTTCCTTATCTCTCATAACAATTTTTGTCATACATCTATTTAGTCTGATTTCAACCCAGCCATTTAAGCTCTTTTTAAGTTACTGTTTGCATAGTTAATGATGCATTTTTCATCCTTTCCTTTCATCCACTTTGTGTCTGAATCAATAGTTGATCCTTTGTTTTCATCTATTCTGAAAACCTCTGCCTTTTTTTTTTTTTTTTTACAAATAGTTTATTGTCAAATTAGTTTCCACATAACACTCAGTGCTCATCCCCAAAGTGCCCTCCTCCATGCCCATCCCCCCTCCCCCCCACATCCATCAGTCCTCAGTTTTTGTCAGCATTCAAGAGTCTCTCATGGTTTGCCTCTCTCCCTTTCCCCCACCATTTCCCCCCTTCTTCTCCCCCTTGGTCCTCCGTCAAGTTCCTCCTAATCCTCCTATAAGTGCAAACATATGATATTTGTCCTTCTCTGCCTGACTTATTTCGCTCAGCAGAACACCCTCAAGGTCCATCCATGTTGCTACACATGGCCAGATTTCATTCTTTCTCATTGCCATGTAGTATTCCATGGTATAGATAAACCACATCTTCTTGATCCATTCATCTGTTGATGGACACTTAGGCTCTTTCCATGTTTTAGCTATTGTGGAGAGTGCTGCTATGAACATTGGGGTACATGTGCTCCTATGCCTCAGCATTTCTGGATCCCTTGGGTAAATTCCTAGCAGTGCTATTGCTGGGTCATAGGGGAGTTCTATTGTTAGTTTCCTGAGGAACCTCCACACTGTTTTCCAGAGGGGCTGTACCAGTTTACATTCCCACCAACAGTGTAGGAGGGTGCCCGTTTCTCCACATCCTCGCCAGCATCTAGAGTTCTCTGATTTGCTCATTTTAGCCACTCTGACTGGTGTGAGGTGGTATCTCAGTGTGTGAAAACCTCTGCCTTTTAACTAAAGAATTTAATTTTGCTATTGTACCATATTAATTCTCTTATCATTTGTTTCACTATATATTTTTTCCAGCTATCTTTTACTACACCATTTTTCCAATTTAGTGGTTGCACATCTTAATTTATAACAACCTAGTTTGGATTAATACCCATTTAATTTCAGGACACAAAAACTTCACTCCTACAGAATTTGTTTTGTCATAAATTACTTCTTTATAAATAGCATGCCCATAAACATGGGTTTATAATTTCTGTTTTATGCAGTGATCTTTTATATCAAATGGAGGAATTATAAACAAAATGTACTCTACAGATTTTAATAATTACCTATGTAGTTACCTGTACCTGTGTGTTTTCCTTCATGTGAATGCAAATTATTGTCTCATGTCCTCTCTTTTCAGCCTGAAGGAGACTCTTGTATTTCTTGTAGGCTAAGTCTTTAAGCAATGACTCTGGTCTTTTTTATTTTTTAATCTGAGAATGTCTTCATCTCTCCTTTATCTCTGATGGATAGTTTTCACAGAGAATTCTTTACAGTTTTTCTTTCAGTGCTTTATGTCATCCTAATGTCTTTAGACTCCATTATTTCTGGTAAGAAACCAGATGCTAAACTAAGAATCCTTGTTATTTGAGGAGTTGATTCTCTTGCCACTTTCAAGATTCTGATTATGTATGGTAGGTTGTGGTATGGAGGTTATCTTACTTGGGGTTTATGGAACTTCTTAAGTGTGTGTTTTTCATCAAATTTACAAAGCTTTAGGGCATGATTTCTTCAAATATTCTTTCCTCCCCTTCTCTTCCTTTCACAATTCCTATTATGCATACATTGGTATACTTGACAGTAGCTCATAGGTCTCAAAGACTGCCGATTTTTCTTCTTTTAGCTCTTCAAACATGTATTTCAACTGACCTCTCTTGAAGTTCACGGACTCTTTCTTTGGCCTACTCCAAACTATTGAAACCATCTAGTGAACTCTTCCTTTACCACGGTTACTTTTCAGCTCCATCATTTATGGGTAGCTCCTTTTGATAACTTCTCGATTGGTATTTGACGGCGTATCATTCTCCGGGTTCGTTAACTTTCAGGATGTCCAAGGTCATAATGCTTCCTAGGGACAGTTTCTGTTCATTTCTTCTCTCAAAGGGCCTTACTTTCTTATTTCTTTGCATGCTTCATAAAACTTTTTATTGAAAACTGGATGTTGACTATTACAGTGTGGCCCATCTAAAAATCGGATGTTTCCCCTCCTTTGGGTTTTCTTAATATATACTGTTTCCTTAATGACTTTTCTCAACCAATACTGTGAAGGCTGTATGTTTCTGTCACGTGGGACCACTGACATCGCGCTCTTCTATTAGCTTAGTGGTCAGCCAGTGACTGGAAAGACACTGCCTTAAAAGTCTGGAACCCAAAAATTCTGCTAGTCTTTGCAGATGGGCTCTGTGTGTTGGCATGTCCCTTTAACACTAACCAGGCAGTTTACAATTCTGCCTTAGCCCTCACTTCCTGCCCATGCAGAGCCCCAAAGTCAGACAGAAGAACAAACTTAGAACCAAGAACAAACCTTGCTGGTTCCTGCCGGAGCACGTAAACAGTCCTGACTGTATACAATCTTTGAGGTTTCCAAAAATTTCCAGGTCCAAGACCTCAAAGCCCTTCTTCCCCAAAATACCTTATTCCCAGCCTTTCCTCTCAAGCTTTTCAGTCTGTCTTTGCTCCAATTGCTGTCAGTGCTTCAGGCAGCAGTGACAAAGTAAATATTTTTGACAAACACCCCCAAGGTTGTCACTTCAGTGAGATCAAGGAAAGTCTTTTCAATTAATGTTAAGGAAACCACCAGACAAACCAAAACAGATTACAGTCAACTCTTGAGCAACATAGGTTTGAACTCTGAATCCACTTGCACAGATATTTTTATAGTACGATACTGCAAATGTACTCTCCTTGTGACTTAATTTTTTTCTTGCCTATTTTTTCTCTAACTTATTATATATATAGTATATGTAACACCTATACTAAATACATGTTACTCAACTTTTATGTTATGAGTAAGGCTTCCAATCACCAGTAGGTTATTAGCAGTTATATTTTGGGGAAGTCCAAAGTTACATGAAGGTTTTCAACTGCACAGAAGGTAGGTGCCCCAACAACCACCATGTTGTTCAAGGGTCAACTGTAATTATAACGTGTTGTGAATGAGGTCTATTTGGCTCTCTCTGGTACCAGTACCAAGAACATGGGCTACCACTGAAATGAGGAACAGGGAATGGGTCCAAAGTAAGTTAAAATGCCACAAAGCCTGCTATTCTTACCTAGATTCAGTGGTTTTCTTGGTTAAATGCTCCCCTGGTTACTATAAACTTTTGGTTAGTTTCCAGAGTTCTGAAAAACATTCTGACAGTTTTTTGCCGATTTTTGCTGTTGTTGCTTTTATGGAGGGATGGACTGTTGTAGTTCTTTTGAGGTTTTAATTGTTTTAAACCTAGAATTATGCTAAGTCCAAAAAGTATACTGCTATTTGTCTGCGTAACAGGTTCCAAAGACCTCAATCGAGGAAACCTTATATTGCCTTAGTTTTAAGTACTCGGGGACTGAGCTGCCTTTCAAGCAGAAAGCCTTGTCATCTCTAACCTCCTCTTTGATGACATGTAAGCTGTTGGCAAATTACTATGTAAAACTGGCTTAAGACCCATTTTAAGAGATGGGGACTAAGGAAATACTCTGACTTCATTTTAAAGCTCTTCTAGGACTAAAACAACTTAAGCGGGGGAGGGGGGGAATCCAAAGTCTTCGGCAACCTTTATATTTTCAAGGAGAAAATTATATCATTCTTTTATTTCTTTTATTTCACTCTTATTCTCAAAGTGGGCTTGACACAGTGGATGATAACCTTCGAGCACAAAGGTTCTCGTTTGTAAGCTATAAAATACTAGGGAGAAATATTGGGACATAATATACAAACTTAGTATTTAATTTTGGAACTGAATTCATGACAATAATAGTGAAAAGGAAAACACAATCATTTAAACTGAGTCTTAGTGTCAAAAGGGTAAACAAAAACAGAGGAAGTAATACATACATCCAACCTGGTCTTGAAGAAAAAAATTAGATAAATTCCTCAATAACATTCTAATAGTAAAAGCAGCAGAAAATCTTTCAAAGGTGTTTCTCAAAATGTCCCTCTTCAACGCAAGTCAAGAGCCTAACACAAGGCACAACTCAGATGAAGAAATTCTACAAGAAACTAGTCTTTTACTGTTAGTATACAAGGGAAAGCAGTCATCATATTTACTACCTGGGTCTAATGGAGTCTTTAAATATATACATATTTTAAAAGTCATTTTACAAAACTTTTTCACAGGAATATACTGAAACACAACTTTATTAGGATTGTTAATAAGCATTAAAATATAACAACTCCAAATACTCATCCCACATTTCCCAGTTTTTTATGTTTATATATAACCAAAATGAGCCATTCTCTGAATACAATTGTTCACCATCATGAATAAATGTGGGACGTATCCATCTTAGAAATCTAACTCCTGATTTTAAACATATATTCTAATAGGTTCTAACTTATCATCACTTCTTCTAACAACTGCACTGTCACAATGCAATACTTCAAATCTTAAAATTATGAACAATTGAATGGCTCATAACTTGTCGAAGGATAGCCATCTTCTTTGATTCACAATTTGCAAAACACTGTCATTTTTGGACTTATAAAATTATTTAGAATAATCAATCCAATTAATTGGTTTCAGCACTACACCTACTGCTTTCTAATTACCATGCATACACACCCACTTTCAGCAATGTCCACTTACAAAGTGTATCAATTTTAAAGAAAAAACATGACAGATTCCCAGTATACATCATTTTATTACATGTTAAAGACTTTGTCACAAAATACTGTATGATTAACTCCTCTTTGTTAAATAACTAAATGAGTAGGAGTACCATCTTTTCTTTCGGCCCTTACAAATGAACTGCTCAGTCATCAGTATCTTAGTATGAGAAAATTCACCCAAGACAATATCACCCAAGACAAAATTCACTGAAGACGTAGTCTGAGACCTCACTTATATGATCAAGTTCACCATCATCATTAGAGTTTAGGATGCTATTTGCCTTTTTATATTCATTGTCTTATTCATACAATAACTGAAAAATGTTCCCGTCAATGTTCTCTTTACAATTACAAACAAAACATAACAAACTATGAATTCCTAATTCCGTTCAATATAAGCAAAGAACAGACCATAAAGACAGTGTCTCCAGTCTCCTTTTAACTTCTTGAAAGATGAAATGTTCTTTTGGATACGGCTATGTGAAACTGTACGATAATGCAATGGCAACTAAGGTGCACACAGCAAATTTAGCCCACAACCTATTTTCATATGACCTATGAGCTAAGAATAGTTTTTACCTTTTAAAAGGGTTGTTTAAATAGAATATTCTACAGGGGTGCCTGGATGGCTCAGTTGGTTAAGTATCTCCTGATATCAGTTCAGGGTGTGATATCGCAGTCCTGAGATAGAGCCCTATGCTGAGTGAGCGTGAAGCCTGCTTGGGATTCTCTCTCCCTCTCTTTGCCCCTCCCCTGACCCCTCCACACAAATGCTCTCAAAAAGATAAACATTTTTAAAAAGTACATGCTACAGAGACCATATGTAGCCCACAAAGCTTAAAATACATACTATCTTATCCTTTACAAAAATGTTTGCTAACCGCTGCTGTAAGTAACTCCATCATTCTTCCACTGTCTCATAATTTCAGCCTCTTTTTTTTTTAATTATTGCAGAGCTGAGAGTACTTGACATGTAATGAGTAATTCCTTGCAAAGGAATGACATAGCAAAATGTTTCATGATATAGGAAAAATAAGATTTCTAATATCACCAAATGCATCTTAGATTTATAAAACGGTCCAGTAGTTCCACATGGCAACTGCAATATAGAATGACTTTTAAAAATATGGAAGCAAATGTTCTAGTCTTTAGTAGACCTCTACAAAAGAATAAAACTCATGAAATATCAGTCTAAGAGTTCTATCGTAAAAAGAAACTAAAAATTAAAAGTGAGTCAATTGGTGAAGATATGGTAGATGTGCATGGCAACAAAGACATGACTAAAGAAAGCACTTGTTCTAAAATAAGTAATTCACTTAAAAGTAGCATTTGAATATGAAATATGGTAAAAAACTACATAAAATGGCTTAATTATGCCTGCATAAAAGCCTTATTGGCATTGAATATAAATATTTAGAAATCAGTAATCGATTTCCAAAACCTCTTTGCTTCATTTCTACTGATAGCCTCACAAGTCTGAAATTACACTTTTCACTCATGCATAGTTCAAGAGAAAAGTGACCATCAAGAGTTTATCAACTATATTTTAAACTAGATAAAAATGACTTATGTATCTGACATTATAATATATCTAGAATTTGAATGTCTGGTTTTTTTTTTTAACATTTTTTCATATTTTTGAGAGTGAGAGAGAGAATGTGAGTAGGGGAGGGGCAGAGAGAGAGGGAGACGCAGAATTCAAAGCAGGCTCCAGCCTCTGAGTTGTCCGCATAGAGCCCGGTGCGGGGCTTGACCCACAAGTGGTGAGATCATGACCAGACCCAAAGTCGGATGCATTTTTTTAAAACATTTATTACTGAGAGACAGAGAGAGACAGAAAATGAGCATGGGAGTGGAAGAGAGAGGGGGACACAGAATTAAAAGGAGGCTCCACTCCGAGCTGTCAGCACAGAGCCTGACGTGGGGCTTGAACCCACAAACTGCAGATCATGACCTGAACCAAAGTTGGACACTTAATCGACTGAGACACCCATGGGCCCCTAGAACTTGAATGTCTGAAATGTAGTTAAACAAGCAGTATTTACCAAGTCCATCACGTGGTAAATATTACAGTATTTAACAAAGTCCATCACTGTGCCCTATAAACATACAGTAAATGATACAAACAGAGCTTACATTCTAATGGGAGCAGTAACAGATACTTAATCTTTCTGAATAGGCTTCATTTTCTGGGTGATTTTTAAGATCTTTCCTAGGTCTTTCTATAATTTTATAAAAAATAATAACCATTCATTAAGTACCAACTACATGACAGGCACTATTATGCATTTTGCATTTGTTATCTCTGATGCTCACAAAAACACTTGCACTGTAGGTATTAGGATATCCCTTTTACCTGAAATCCCCTCTAAAGTTAAATAAGTTGGTCAAGATTACAGGCTACTAACTAGGATTCAAAATAGCTCTATCAAACTCTAAAGTTTATACTCATTCTAGTTCATTATCCCATCTGTTTATACAATCTCCATGATATGAACTCTTCAC
Source organism: Hyaena hyaena (assembly GCF_003009895.1). Lineage (NCBI taxonomy): Eukaryota > Metazoa > Chordata > Mammalia > Carnivora > Hyaenidae > Hyaena > Hyaena hyaena. Next base: position 1,012,905 of record NW_024081297.1, on the reverse strand, counting down.
TGATTTTTACTCAGTCCTTAGTTTCCAAGAAGCCATTCATGAAAGCAAGTCAAGAAATGTCAGGAAGTAAAAGGTTTCCTTGCATTTTGGCTTACTAGCTCTATTTCATGTGAATAGACTAAGAGTATCATCTTGAATTCATGTTGTCCTTTCTAATCCCCTTGACAAGCTCAACCCAATTTTAAAACAAAAACTAGAATAAGTGTAAAAGTTTCCTCCTGGCAACTGAACTAAATGAATTTAGAGAATGTATGTCATATGCAGAGAAAGCCAAAGTGAGGACATTAAAATATGGCAAGCCCAAAAAGAGCAGAATTATAAAGAAGAAATTCAAATGATGATTTATAATAAACTTTAAAAACATTTCTTAAAAATTCCTCTTGGGTGCTAACCTTATTTCGCAGTTATTTATTTTTTTTTACAAATAGCTTGTCAAATTAGTTTCCACATAACACCCAGTGCTCATCCCCACAAGTGCCTCCTCCATGCCCATCCCCCCTGCCCCCACATCCATCAGTCCTTTCACAGTTATTTTTAACGTCACTGTCATGACAAACAAAGGCTGAGCAACTGTGCCAGAATAAAGACTGAACAATTAAATGCAATGCACGATACTAACAGGATCCTAGATGAAGGCAATAATGCCTGTTACTAAAGGTATTATTAGGAAAATTGGTAAAACTTTCATGTATCCTCTGTATTAGACAAGAGTATTGTATTCATCTTAAGTTTGCTGAATTTGATAATTATACTATGATTACATAAGAGAATACCTTTGTATTCTGATATATTTAGGAGTAAAGGGGCATGATATCTACAATTTATTCTCAAAAGTTTGAGAAAAAAAATATTTACATACACACATGTATATAGATCTCCAGAGAATGCTATAAAAAATATACCAAAACTGATGAATGTTGGGAGAAGAACATAAGAAATTCTTTATACTATTCCTGTCATTTCTAATTTTAAAATTATTTCAAAATAAAGTTGTTTTAAATCCCTAATGCAAAAAAAGAATTTTTAAGTATCAGAACAGATACTTTTAGAGTTTCATTTCAAACTAATAGTACCTCACAGTAAGGCCAGGGTGAAAGAAAAGAAAGAAAAAAAGAGGGGCGCCTGGGTGGCTCAGTTGGTTAAGCGTCTGACTTCAGCTCAGGTCATGATCTCACGTTTCATGGGTTCGAGCCCCGCGTCGGGCTCTGTGCTGACAGTTAGCTCAGAATCTAGAGCCTGCTTCTGATTCTGTGTCTCCCTCTCTCTCTGACCCTCCCCTGTTCACGCTGTCTCTCTCACTCAGAAATAAATAAAACATTAAAAAATTAAAAAAAAAAAAAAGAAAGAAAGAAAAAAAGGAAAGAAAGAAGGATCAAAGGAAGGAAGGAAAGAGAAAGAAAGAAAGAAAGAAGGAAAGAAAGAAAGGTAAAACTCCACTACAAGGTGCCAAATCTACATTGAAGGCCTAAAACATTAAAATATTACCTTTTCTAGGGGCGCCTGAGTAGCTCAGTTGGTTAAGCATCTGACTTCAGTTCAGGTCGTGATCGCACAGTTTGTGGGTTCAAGCCCCGCATTAGTCTCTGTGCTACAGCTCAGAGGCTGGAGCCTGCTTTTGATTCTGTGTCTCCCTCTCTCTCTGCCCCTCCCCTGCTCATGGTCTGTCTCTCTGTCTCTCATAAATAAAACATATTAAAAAAAATTTTTTTAAATTACTTTTTCTCAAATAAGAGCATTCTACAAAGCTCTACTTCATTCATTATTTACTCCAGATAAATATATGATCCCTCTTCTTTATACCACAGGTGATTTGAAGAACTATTTCCTGTTCTTCTATTAAGTACAATCACATATTAAAGCGCTACAAACAGTAAAAAATATTTGTAAAGTTCCAAGTTCCACATCTATTTTTATTATATCTGACCTAATGACCTACTCCCCCACCTGCTCTTCCAATCTTGGCCTCTTCTGTTTCCCATCCTCCACGTGATTCTCCACTGTAGACGTCACTGGCATCCTCCCTGACTGAGGCATTGAACCATTTCCTCATTGTCTTGTGAAACACTTTACAAATAGTTAACCTACAGAGAAAAGGAAGGTTTAAGTTGAACTCTGTGTGTATGAAAGAGTATGTGGAGGTGGCTTAAACAAACTCTTCAAATTGTATAGGAATTCCGCAAATATTTACCTTTGACAGACATATGTGTCTAAGTATGCATAAATGTACATAACAGAAATTCTTTCAGTTACATATTTTTAGTAAGAGAAATTGCTTCCACCTTCCAAATGTAGAATCAAAATTTTAAACCTTTTCTTAAAAGATCTTGGACTCATGCTCCTTATATATTATGAACCAAACTTTCTTAAAGTTAACATTACATGGCACCTTATTATTCACAGCTGTTACAGGTTTTAACAGATGTTTAAGTTATTACAAATGGACATCTGCACGTAGTTGACCTACTATATGAATGCTGAGCTTTCCTAATCATCTTATAGTTTAATGATACTAGATAATACTTAAAACACTCAGGGAATAGTTTAAGAAAAAAAATTCAAGAAGTACTGTGAGATCTGACAATATTAATAGAAAACTAGAAAAAAGTTAAGTATATGTGGAACATGGATTTCTAATTACAGATACTTTCTATGTTAATGATAGGACACACACATCAAAAAAATAAAAATAAAAACTGCCTATCTCCCAAAAGACCTCAAGAAAATTAAAGATGCAGCCCAATGAAAAATTCCCAGATCAACCTGGACTTGATCATGAAATGGTTCTTCGACCAAAGCAAAGGTAAGTAAATAATCCTTTTGCCTTTGGTATTCAACTCTGAAAGCTATGAAAATTCTGAATTCTGAGGAAATATGTAGATTATTTACTACAGACTGTTAGGCTTCAGTTATCCAGATCTGACTCTCTCACATGCTAGTTAAGAGTTGCAATACTGGGGCGCCCAGGTGGCTCAGTCAGCTGAGCATCTGACTCTTGTTTTCGTCATGGGTCATGATGATCTCAGGTTCATGGGATTGAGCCCCACATCGGGCTCCACGTGCAGCATGGATTCTCTCTCCCTTTTTCTCTGTCTCTCTTCTGCCCCTCTCCCCAACTTGCGTGCTCTCTCTCTCTCTCTCTCTAAAAAAAATAAGATAAAATTAATTTAAATTAAAATAAAACAGAGCTGCAATGTTCAACGGTGGTATGAAGATGATAAAAATAGGATATAAATATCTTTAATTCAAAATAAGTCACCATAATGTGATTATTGTCATATGGCTCTTGTCACTATATTCAGAATTTCCTGAGTGGGCCGACATAGAAAATAAAACTAGAGATAAGGCCCTATAAAATGACAAGATCCAGTTTCATAGTTATCATATATAGGTGTTTATTTTTAATATTAATTTATAGTACACTGTGAAACCTTAACAATGCATATTATAATCCCTAGAGGAAGTACTAAACATCGAATACACCTCTGCAAAACACCAACAAAAGAAATATGGATTTAAAAAATCCAAAGGCAGTCCCAAAAGACCCAAAGAACAAGGTAAAAATGTAAACCTAGTATATCTATAATGTTAAATATTAATGGACTAAGCATTTCCTTTAATAGGCAGGGATTGTAAGAACAAGTTTTCAAAAAGCAGCACTTAACTAAATACTGTTCACAAGAGGCACCTGGGTGGCTCAGTTGGTTGAGCGTCCAACTCTTGATTTCAGCTCAGGTCATGATCCCAGGGTCATTGGATCTAGCCCCAAGTCAGCTCCATGCCGAAAATGGAGCCTGCTTCAGAGTCTCTCTCCTTCTGCCCCCCACCTCTCTCTCTCCTTGCTCTCTAATTAGAAAAAAAAAATGTAAAAACGCAGAAAAAAATATAGCATGTGAACACTAACCATGAGAAAGCTATATAAATTTTAGACAAGGGCGACTTCAGATAAGAGCATTAGCAGGGATAAAGGGCATTTCATAAAAATGAACGGGATAATTCATCAATCATATACATTCATAAAACAGGAAGAGAGAAAAACTGTTATGCATTTTTTTTTCTGGCCTCACTGCTCTCTTTACTACCTGTATCCAACATGATGCTCAAAGGCCTGGTCAATGCACTAGGCAATAAAAAGATATAAAAGGCATCACATTTGGAAAGAAAGCAGTAAAAAGACTTTTTCAAAGACAGTATGATCATCGACCTAGAAAATCCTAGGTAGCTACTAAAATAAGGGCGTTGAACAAGACAGTCAATATGTGCTACCTTTTCCTTCATTCTTTAGGGTACAAATATACAAAACTCAGTTGTATGATAACATGAAATGCTGTAGAGTGAGGAGCAACAGGAATTCTCAATCCTTGCTGCTGGGGATGCAAACACACACAGCCACTTTGGAAGACAGTTTGGCAACTTCTTACAAAACTAAAATACTCTTACCCTAAAGCTCAGCAATCACGCTCCTTGGTAGTTAACCAAAGGAGATGGAAGCTTCTGTGCACACAAAAACCTATGCATGGATGTTTAGAGCAGCTTTATTCGTAGCTGCAAAAACTTGAAATCAACCAAGATGTCCTTGATTAGGTAAATGGATAAACTGTGGCACATCCAGACAATGGACCATTATTCAACAGTAAAAAGAAATGAGTTCTCGAGAGAAAGAAGTCCTTCTGAAAAGGCTACATACTATGTGATGTCAAATACATGGCATTCTGGAAAATGCAAAAGCACAGAGACAATAAAAAGGCAGTGGCTGCCGAGGATTCAGGGCCAGGGTTAAATGTGGGATGGGTGAGATGAATAGGTCGATTTTTAGGACACTGAAAATACTGTGTAATATTTTAACTATAGATACATGTTATTAAACATTTATCCAAACACACAGAATGTACAAGTGTGAACCCGACGAAAAACTGGAATTTGTTCATGATGTGTCAGGGTAGTTTTATCCTTGGTAACAAAAACAAAACAAAACAAAACAAAACAAAACAATGGGGCGCCTGGGTGGCTCAGTCAGCTAAACGGCCAACTTCAGCTCAGGTCATGATCTCACAGTTCGTGGGTTCGAGCCCCGCATTGGGCTCTGTGCTGACAGCTCAGAGCCTGCAGCCTGCTTCGGATTTTATGTCTCCCTCTCTCTCTGACCCACCCCTGTTCATACTCGTGTGTGTCTCTCTCTCTCAAAAGTAAATAAACATTAAAAAATTAAAAACAAAAAACAAAACAAAACAAAACCATTCTGGTGAATGATGTTGATAATGGGAAAGGCTATGTCTCTGTGGGAACAAGGGTATATGGGAAATCTGTGTACCTTCTCTCAATTTTGTTGTAAACCTAAAACTGTTCTAAAAAAAAATAGAGACTTAAAAAAAATCAGTTCTACTTCCATATATAACAATAAAACAACTGAAAATGTAAAGGATGTTCAGACTTATGAAAAAAGCCAAAATATCCAATTAGGAATTGATAAATCAAACCATAACTTATCAACAAAATGCAACACTACACTATCACTTAAAACGGCCAGAAAAAAAAAAAAAAACATATCCTCCACACCCATGTTTCTGAAAGCCTTTTAACCCATGTCATCTTACTACTTTATTTCTTCTTGTTTATAGATTCTGTTTTTAAGTAGGCTTCACATTCAGACCAAAACCCAACTTGGGGATTTAACTTACAACCTTGAGATCAAGACCTGAGCTGACATCAAGAGTTGACACTTAACCAACTGAGCCACCAGGCCCCCCTTATCCCTTTAAATAAATATAAAAATCTCATCTTTGATGAGATCTGAGATTGAAGGGAGTCAATCTTTCTAAATCTCAAGATTCTCATCAAGAAAATTAAGAAGTAGCTTAAATTACTTTTAGGCCTGTCATTTTAATATCCCATGGCTTACTCTGTTATCATTCTTGGCGAGGATATGCTCTATTAGTTGTTTTATGTAGTATCAAGTACACTGTACGTTGATTACGACTTTCTAAGAGCTGCCATGAAAATCATGATCCATTATCCACATTCAGTACCCTTTCTCCAGGCTTCCTATACCATTTGTTTTAAAGGCCATTTTAATCCAGGAATTCAGTTCCAACTTCTAGGGGTTTCTTCTATAGAAATACAGTGCTAGAAAATATGTACAAAGATACGTGTAAGAATAGTGTAGCATTGGTAGTAAAACAATTTAAAACAATGGAAACAACCCAAATTTCCACCAATGGAAATTGTTTAAGGAAACTATGGTAATGCTATCCAACAGTCCACTGTTTCAAAGAGGCAGATCTATACTTAATACTCCCAAATTAACAGACTCTATTCTTTGAGCAAAATATTTTAACTTCTCTGAAATCCAGCCTCTTAAAAGCCAGACACTAGAGGCGCCTGCGTGGCTCAGTCGGTTAAGAGTCCGCCTTCGGCTCAGGTCATGATCTCAGGGTTCCTGTGTTCGAGCCCCACATCAGGCTCTGTGCTGACAGCTAGCTCAGAGCCTGGAGCCTGTTTCAGACTCTGGGTCTCCCTTCTCTGACCCTCTCCTGCTCACGCTGTCTCTCTCTCTCAATCTCACAAATAAATAAAAAATTAAAAAAAAAAAACCCACACACTTCTAGGGACTGCTGTTAAAGATTAAATAATTCATACGTTTGAAAGCCTCCCACAATGCACTATACAAGCAGATATTCAATATATGGTACCCTTTCCGTCATCTTTCAATCATTATAAAATCTTCCTAACTGGTATCTCTTGCTCTAATCTCAACAGATTCTCCAAGCCATTCCAGACAATCATTTTCCTAAAATATCATTTTAAAAAGTATCACTCTCAAGACACCTGGGTGCCTCATTCAGTAAAGAGTCTGACTCTTGATTTCAGCTCAGGTCATTATCTCAGGGTTATGAGATAGAGCCCTATTGGGCTCCACGCTGTGTGGAGCATGCTTAAAATTCTCCCTCTTTCTTCCCCTCCCCCACTTGTGTGCATGCTCTCTCAAAAAAAAAAAAAAAAAAACACGATAAAAAAAGGGGCTCAGTTGGTTAAGCTCAGGTCATGATCTCATGGCTCACAGATTCGAGCCGTACATCAGGCTCTGCTCTAACAGCACAGAGCCTGCTTCAGAACCTCCATCTCCCTCGCTTTGCTCCTTCCCTGCTCACATGGTCTCTCTCTTTTTCAAAAATAAGCATTTAAAATATAAAAAGTAAAACTAAAGAAAATAAAAAGTATCACTCTCTTGCTCAAACCTTCCTAACCAGAAAAAACTGAAACCTGTGGAGCCTGACCATCATACAACAGCTCCACTTTACCTTTAAAACCTTACCCCAATGATACCTCTCAAACAGAAGCCTATTATGCCACCCTTAAAAGCCTGCCGCCTGACACTTGGAAGTGCAGTGCATATTACTAGCTTTATGACTTTGATCATTTCCAAATGCAATTCTCATCCTCCCACTGCCAACCTATCCAAACCTATTCATACTTCAAATACAAACGCAGGCTCACCTTCCACAAAGCCATTTTAAATTATCTCAGCTTACTAACTGGTTTCCTCAGAACACTGTCTTGGAGTGATTTTAATATTCACACATACACACACACACTCAGATCCTAACTGACAGCAGTAATCAACTTAACGCATACATGCTAAGAATGAAGTCGATTTTCAATAATTAGGTGAGCAATGTGATACACAACGAAGTCTCAACTACATAATCAGTAACTTTTCTGTAATTTATGACTAAATGCCTTAAGTAATTCCTGGTATATTTCCTAACCTTTCACAGTGTAAACAGACAACTTGAAAATCATGGCATAAAATTATTGACTAATAGATTCTTTATGCTGTACTTTTCATCTCCATGACCTATTTTATAACTGCAAGTTATATCTCTTATTTCTCTTTATGGATTTTGTCCACCCCTCCACCTACCCCGTCTTATAACTACCAGGTGGTTCTCTATATTTAAGAATATGTTGAGGCATCTAGGTGGCTTAGTTGGTTAAGCATCTGATTTCAGCTCAGGTTATGATTTCACAGTTTGTGAGTTCGAGCCCCATATCAGGCTCTGTGCTGACAGTTCAGAGCCTGGAGGCCTGCTTCACACTGTGTCTCGCCCTCTCTCTCTGCCCCTCCCTCGCTCATTCTCTCTCTCTCTCTTCTCTCTCTCATAAACATTTTTTAAAATGGAATCTCCTTTGTGTGTTCAGTTGTGTGTTTTTTTAAGATTCCACATATAAGTGAAATCATATGGTATTTGTCTTTCTCCGTCTTATTTCACTAAGCATATCACCCTCTAGGTCCATCCATATTATTGCAAATGGCAAGATCTCATTCTTTTCTTATAGCTGAGTATTATTCCACTGTTTGTGTGTGGGTACACACACACACACACATCTTTATCCATTTGTCTACTGATGGACACATGGGTTACTTCCATATGAAGCTTCCAGCATAGGGAATATACAGTCAGTAATGTAGTAACAATGTATGGTAACAGATGGTAACTGTACTTATCTTGGTGAGCACTGAGTATTGTGTAGAACTGTCAAATCAACATTTATACACCTAAAATTACTGTAATATTAAATAAAAAGAAAAAAAGAATCCAAGACAGTCCCTGAAAAAGGAAGTGAGAACCATGGTGTGAAATGGGAAACAAAAAGAGCAGCAGCTATCTTAAGCCCGGACATCTACATAGCTAGAAGGGGAAAGGAGTAAACACTGAATCCACCTCTAACTCGAGTGAACAGCCTTGATAAGTCAGGGTCTACGTCACTGGATGTTCTGCTGTGGTTTGATTTATAGTGCTTGGTTTCTGCTCACCAGAGGGCTTCTGTTCACAATCTGAGATATTTTATTCATTAGAGTTGCTAATGGGGGTAGGGAGCATGATTTAAGAGACAGAAGGAGGTGCCAAAGGGGGATTAACAGAAAAAATAACACTAGGAAATGCTTTTGAGTTTATATCACAGGTATATAGCCAAAAGTTCACTGGAAACTCAAAGCAATATATGGAGACAGGAAAAGAAAATCAGGGTGTAATGAAGGACCTATAGTACCTATACATATTGACTTTTAATGTAAGTTCCATAAAACAGGTTTTAATTTTGTTAATATTGCCTCGTATGTACAATTCGAGTTGGCACACACTTCCTACTAAAGAGAAGAATCTCTTTAGAGAGAGAAGCACTGCTTTATTTAGAACTCTGAGTATTTCATAGTTGTTACCAATTTTTTGGTTAAATATCTCTTTCACATTATAAAGACCAAGACAGCACTGAAAGACACCATTACAAGAGCCTCATGTAAAGAAACTTCCTATATTCTCTAATTCTCCAACCGCCAAATCATATCTCTTAAGCTTGTGCTTTTTTTTTTTTTTTTTTAATGATTTCTACATTCCATGTAGGTAGGGATGAAGTGAGGAAGAAGGGAAGATTATTTTTGTTTATTAATATCAAACCCTTCATTATGTCTTTTCAAGTTTAGTCCTTTCTATCCTAGTTGTTAACCATCACCCCCAGATTGTTCCAGCAAAATGTATTCACCATATAACCCCTTTCAGATCCCAAGAGTCACAAAGAATCTTCTCTCAATCAAAATAACACTCACAGTAACTGGCTTCAAGACTCCCTATCAACTGCATATCTCCCAATAGAGAGCTCTCTTAACCTTCCCCAACAAGGACTGTTCTGGGAAAAGTTAAATCTTTTATTACCTAGCAGAACACTGCACAGTGCCAAGTTCCTTTTTTAAAAAATGTTTAATGTTCGTTTATTTTTGAGAGAGACAGAGTGCAAGCAGGGGAGGGGCAGAGAGAGGAAGACACAGAATCTGAAGCAGGCTCCAGGCTCTGAGCTGTCAGCATGGAGCCCGATGCAGGGCTCGAACTCACGAACTGTGAAATCATGACCTGAGCTGAAGTTGGACGGTTAACCTACTGAGCCACCAGGTGCCCCATGCCAAAGTTTCTTAAAATGAAATCTGTTGAGGGCCGCCTGGGTGGTTCAATCAGGTAAGCCTCCAACTCTTGATTTCCACTCAGGTTATGATCTCCCATTTCATGAGTTTGAGCTCCACATCTGGCTCTGTGCTGTCAGGGCAGAGGCTGCTTGCTTAGGATTCTCTCTCGCCCTCTCTCTCTGTGCCTACCCCTCCTCTCCCAGCTAGTGTTTTCTCTCTCTCAAAATAAATAAATAAAAATGTTTTAAAAATGAAATTTGTTTCATACAAATTCAACTTCATAACTTCTCAGGTCTATCACAATTTCCTGAAGTGACTTCAACACATCTCTCACCCACCCTGCCATGTTACTTAGTTAGCTAAGACTGCCCAAGGTAATAAAACCTATACCCTTAGCTCTGAAAGGGCATCTCAAAGATACAACAATATAGATCTATTAAAATTCCACCTATTCTTGGGCTACTTGGGTGGTTCAGTCACTTAAGCATCCAATTCTTGATTTGGGCTCAGGTCACGATCTCATGGTTTGTGGGATCAAGCCCTGTGTCAGGCTCTGTGCTGACAACACGGGAGCCTGCTTGGGATTCATTCTCTCTCTCTCTCTCTCTCTAACTAAAGAAACTTAAAAAAAAGTCAGCCCATCTTATATTTTAATAATACACCATTGTCTAACATGAATAACATCTTAATTTTATATATAAAGAATTCTAATACTTTAAACATCCAAAAATGCTTTTCTAAACAACTTACCAGTAAAAAAACTATAAAACATTTTAACAGCATTTTATCATTTGCTTAATGTTGATATGCACTAAGTCTCTCAACATTTTAAGCTGCTTTATTTTTAATAAAACTGTGTGCTTTAACCATCACAAATACTCCTTTGAAAATCTGTTTTAATGGATAAAATTATCAATACATGTTATAAGGGAAATAATGAAAACCATTTATTTTTAATGGTTTATCTATACAATGGACTACTACATGGCAATGAAGAAGAATGAAACTAGCCATCTGTAGCAACGTGGAGGGTGTTATGCTGAGCAAAATAAGTCAGGCAGAGAAGGATATATACCATATGTTTGCACATATAGGTGGATTAGGAGGAACTTAATGGAGGATCATGGGGGAGGAGAAGGGGAAAAAATAGTTGGGGAGAGAGAGGGAGGTAAACCATGAGAGACTCTTGAATGCTGAGAACAAACTGAGGGCTGATGGGGCTGAGGGAAAGGGGGGTGATGGGCATGAAGGAGGGCACATGTTGGGATAAGCACTGGGAAACAAACTTGACAATAAACTATTTAAGAAAAAAAATTTTTAATTTTGAAAAAAAAAAAAAAAAAAAAGACATTAACCCTTCTGCATGTTTATCCAACCTCCCAAAGGCTCAGCTACCTGCCCAAATACATCAGAAGACAACCATCTGGCCTGTACCCTCAAAAAAAAAATTTTTCAAATCACATATCTTACAAAGAATTTGCACCAAGAATATATATAGGGGGCACCTGGGTGGTTCAGTTGGTTAAACGTTCGACTTCAGCTCAGGTCATGATCTCGTAGTTAGTGGGTTCAAGCCCCACATTTGGCTTTGTGCTGACAGCTCAGAGCCTGGAGCCTGCTTCAGATTCTCTACCTCCCTCTCTCTCTGACCCTCTCCTGCACATGCTGTCTCTCTCACAAATAAATAAAACATTAAAAAAAAAGAATAAATACAGAACTCTCAAAATTCAGTAATAAAACAACCTAGTAAAACAAATAGACATTTCAACAAGGAACATGCAGAGAAGCACATGAAAAATGTGAGCATCATTAGTCATTAAGAAAAAGCAAACATAATTATCTTTTTTTCTTTTTACATTTATTTATTTTTGAAAGACAAAGAGAGAGCACAAGTGGGAGAGGGCCAGAGAGAGGAGGAGACCACAAATCCGAGCAGGCTCCAGTCTCTGAGCTTTAAGTACAGAGCCTGGATGTGGGGCTCAAATTCACAAACTATGAGATCATGACCTGAGCCAAAGTTGGACGCTCAACCTAATGAGCCACCCAGGCACCCCAGGAAATGCAAATTTAAAACACAATGTGGGGGGCGCCTGGGTGGCTCAGTTGGTTAAGCGTCCGACTTCAGCTCAGGTCATGATCTCGCAGTTCTTGGGTTTGAGCCCCGCATCAGGCTCTGTGCTGACAGCTAGCTCAGAGGCTGGAGCCTGCTTCGGATCCTGTGTCTCCCTCTCTCTCTGACACTCCCCTGCTCATGCTCTCTCTCTCAAAAATAAATATTAAAAAACAAAACAAAACAAAACACAATGTGGGCATGATCTAACAGTCCATGAGTTTGAGCTCCATGTCAGGCTCTGTGCTGACTGACAGCTTGGAGCCTAGAGCCTGCTTTCGATTCTGTGTCTCCCTCTCTCTCTCTCTCTCTGCCTCTCCACTGCTTGTGTTCTTTTCTTCTCTCAAAAATAAACATAAAAAAATTGTTTTTATTTATTTTTTATTTTTTTAAAATTTATTTCTAGGAGAGAGAGAGAGACAGCGTGAGCAGGGGAGGGTCAGAGAGAGAGGGAGATACAGACTCTGTAATTGGCTCCAGGCTCTGAGCTGGCAGTCAGCACAGAGCCCGATGTGGGGCTCGAACCCACGAACTGCGAGATCATGACCTAAGCGAAAATTGGACGCTTAACTGACTAAGCCACCCAGGTGCCCCAAAAAAATTGTTTTTAATAAAAACAAACAGAAACCAGAATACGGGCAGCAGGGTGACTCAGTCAGTTTAGTGGCCAACTCTTGATTTTGGCTCAGGGTCGTGGGAATGAGCCCCACATGCTTGAGATTCTCTATCTCCCTCTGCCTCTGCCCTGCTCACCCTCTCTCTAAACAATGAATCAATCACAATGTATACCACTACACACCTATGAGAATACCTAAAACTGACCTGATCAAACACTGACAAGGACGGAGAGAAACTAGAACTTTCATACACTGCTGGTTGAATGTAAAATGGAACAACCATGCTGGAAAATAGTTTGGCAATTTCTTTTTTTAACTTCTTTCAGTTGCACCTGGGTGGCTCAGTCGGTTAAACGTCTGGCTTTGGCTTAGGGCATGATCTCACGGTTTGTGTGTTCAAGCCCCATGTTGGGCTTTGTGCTGAAAGCCAGCTCAGAGCCTGGAGCCTGTTTTGGATACTGTGTCTCCCTTTCTCTCGGACCCTCCTCTGCTCACACTGTCTCTCTCTCTCAGAAATAAATAAAAATCATTAAAATAGAACTTAAATTCTTTTAACATTTGTTTATTTTTGAGAGTCAGGGTGTAAGCAGGGGAGAGGCAGAAAGAGAGGAAGACATAAAATCTGAAGCAGGCCCCTGGCCCTGAGCTGTCAGTCCAGACCCCGAAGCAAGGCTCAAACCTACTAACTGTGAGATCATGACCTGAGACGAATTGGACACTTTACCGACTGAACTACTCAGGCGTCCCAAGTTTGGCAAATTCTTGAAAAGTTAAACATACAAATACCATATGATCCAGCCATCCCTCTGCTAGATATTTACCCAAAAGAAAGGAGAGCATGTGTCCATACAAAAACTTGTATACAATTGTTTACACGAATTTTATTTCTTTTTTTTTTTTAATGTTTTATTTATTTCTAGGAGAGAGAGAGAGAGAGACAACGTGAGCAGGGGAGGGTCAGAGAGAGAGGGAGTCACAGACTGAAACAGGCTCCAGGCTCTGAGCAGGCAGTCAGCACAGAGCCTGACGCGGGGCTCGAACCCACGAACCGCGAGATCATGGCCTAAGCGAAAGTCNTCAGCACAGAGCCTGACGCGGGGCTCGAACCCACAAACCGCGAGATCATGACCTAAGCGAAAGTCAGACGCTTAACTGACTAAGCCACCCAGGCGCCCCACGAATTTTATTTCTTATGAGTCAAAATCCCTGAACAATCTAAATATCCATCAACAAGTAAATGGATGAACAAATAGTGGTACATCCATACAATGGAATACAACCCAGAAATAAAAGAGAATGAAGTGATACATATTACAACATGGATGGCTCTAAAAATAACTAAGATGAGTCAAAGAAGCCAGGCCAAAAGCATACATATTGTACGCTTTATATAAAACTCTAGAAAATGCAAACTATTTTATAGTGAAACAAAGATCAGTAGTTGCCTAGGCTAAGAGACAAGATAAGAGGAGGAGTTACAAAGGATCGCTAGGAAACTTCTGGCGGTGATAATGTTCATTATCTTGAGTGGGGTGTTTCACAGGTGTATATACATATATGAAACTTTATCAAAATTTACTCTTTAAAATGTGCAATTTTTTGTATCTCAATTAGATCTCATTAAATTCTTAAAATTATTACTAAAAAGTTAAGTTTTCTGTTCTTTGGAAGATTTCTTTTTTTGTTATGTCAAGTGTTTTGTTTATTTTTTGAGACAGGAAGAGCACAGGCAGAGGATGGGCAGAAAGAGAGAGAAAGAGAAAATCCCAAGCAGACTCCACGCTGTCAGCGCACAGCCTGCTGACATGGGGCTTGACCACACAAATCATGAGATCATGACCTGAGCCAAAATCAAGAGTTAGATGCTTAATTGACTGAGTCACCCAAATGCCCCTTATCTCTGGAAGATTTCTAAAGAAACATTAAAAATCCAAGAAAGAGGAGTAACTGCCTAGAAAAGAAAATGAAAAATTAAAATGAGGGGACACCTGGGTGTTTCAGTCAATGGGGCATGCAACTCTTTATCTCAGGGTTTTAAGGCTGAGCCCCTTGTTGGGAGTAGAGGTTATTTAAAAAAAATAAAATTAAATCTTTTCAGAAAAATTAAAATTAGGTTCAGGGAATCCTGAGGGGTATGCCAATGGTTAGAACACATCAAATATAAATAAATATATACCGCATATCTCCGTGATTTTATAATACTTTCAAAAACCTTACTACCTCTAGAGGATGTTAGGAAATCAACTCATCCTTTGAACGCTCATAGGTGAAAAGGAACAGCAAGCATTTAATATGCCTTTCTTATAATGACTCTACCTCTGGGTAGATATTTAAGGGTCTACCTAGAGATCTGGGTAGATATTCAATAGTCTCTTTAGAGCTAATAAATGAAAAAACGGAATTAGAATATGATGATTCTGAACCCCTAATGAATTAACAAATATAAGCACTGCATATGTATAGCTGTTAATTTCACAAAAAGAGAGAACCTTGGTTCGCGAGCATCGTTCGTTCTGGAAACACGCTTAGAATCCAAAGCACTTGTCCAGCAAAGCAAATTTCAAGAACCATTGGCTCAGTTGTGAGCACGTGATAATTCAGCATCACTTACTACTCATATTGCAAGACATTGCTCTTTGTTTGCTCATCATGCAGAACACTCACGGAACAAGGTACTCACAATCCAAGGTTTTACTTGCTTCCTGAACAAAGAACACACCATCACTGTAACAATCCCACCAACAATTTGTAAAAATAATCTCAAATGAATTCGGATTAAACCTCTATATCCAACTAATTTACTGTAAACAGAGAACAGAGAATATGTTGAACCTTTAATTTTTTAAAAAGATACTTGAGAGATCAACCAGTTGCAATGTAAAAGGTTGACTGAAAGTATGTCCAACTTTAAACTGTATAAACAAAAAACTTGTGAAATCACTGGAAATCTGAACACTAATTAGGCATTCAACTCCATATGAAGGAATTATCATTTGTTTTTATTTTTTCTTTCAAAATTTTTAATGTTTATGCAGTTTTGAGAGAAAGACAGACAGAGCATGAGTGGGGGAAGGGCAGAGAGAGAGGGAGACACAGCATCTGAAGCAGGCTCCAGGTACTGAGCTGTCAGCAGAGAGTCCGATGTGGTGCTCGAACCCACAAACTGTGAGTTCATGACCTCAGCCAAAGTCAGGTACTTAACCAAATGAGCCACCCAGGCGCCCCTTATCATTTGTTTTTAGACATGACAGCGGCATTATCATTCCATTTTAAAAATCAGAGAGAAAAAAAGACCTTGTCTTTTGAAGACACATTACAAATATATTTATGGACTACATGTTATGATTCTGGAATCTGCTTCCAAATAATACCAGAAGGGAAAAGTGAGTGGGAATATAAAAGAAATAACATGTCTGTGAATTGGTCATTTTTGAAGTTGAGTGAGGTCCAGTGTTCCATTTGGTCTGCTTCTGTATATGCTTGACTTTTCTACCATGAAAAGTAATAAATAAGATACCTTCTTGAATTCACTTCCTTTCTGGGTGGATGACTGGGTGGCTCAGTCACTTAAGTGTCCAGCCTCTTGATTTCAGCTCAGGTCATGATCTCACAGTTTGTGGGATCAAGCCCTGCATCCTGCTATGCGATGACAGCACAAAGTCTGCTTGGGATTCTCTCTCCCGCTCTCTCTGACTGTCTCCCACAAACACCCTCTCCTGCTCTCTCAAAATAAATAAATAAACATTAATAAAATATGTATATAACCTGAGGAACCATGTCTTTCTACTCTCTGAAAGCTTATAAAAGAAGACCAATTTGTTTCATAATGGTTTAACTGAACTTTGTAAAACCATCTGGGCCTGACATCTACTTGCAGAAGGAAGGATTTCTAAACATAACAATGTTTTATCCTTTGATTTGTAATTACATTGCATTACAGGTTGCATGCTGATTATCTGCCATTTATTGTATCTTGGTTCCTAAGTTGGTATGTGATCAGATTTCATAAATGTTCTCTGTACTTAAAAATGTATATGATTTGGGGTGCCTGGGTGGCTCAGTCAGTTAAGTGTCCAACTTCGTTCGGCTCAGGTCACGATCTCACAGTTCCTGAGCTCGAGCCCCATATCAGGCTCTGTGTGGACAGCTCAGACCTAGAGCCTGCCTCAGATTCCTTGTTCTCCCCCAACCCCCGTCCCTACCCTACTTGCATTCTGTCTCTCTCTCTTTCCAAAATTAACAAAAAAATTTTCCTAATTTTTAAAAATATATGATCTAATTATTAGGTGTAGGGTTCTACAAATGTCATTTGCTCAAGCTTGTTAACTCCTCTATTAAAATCCTCCATTTTACTAAAATTTTATTCCCTCTCTCTGTGACCCTCCCCTGCTCATGCTGTCTCTCTCTCTCTCTCGCCTAGAAATAAATAAAAATATAATAAAAAATAAATAAAAAATAAATAAAATTTTATTTACTTGATGTATTAATTATCAAGAGAGGTTAAATATTATTAGCATTTATCATTCTAAATGTCAATTTCTAAGGGGCACCTGGTTGGCTCAGTTAGAAGAACATTTAACTCTTGATCTCTGGGTTGTGACTTAGGCCCCACATTGGGTGTAGAGATTACTAAATATAGTAGTAATAAACTTAAAAAATAAGTAAATAAATAAATGTCGATTTTTAACTATATATTGAAGTTACATATACACACAAACTCATGACTTCTTTTTTCCTAAAAATATTATTAGTATTCCTAATGAATTCTCATTCTTCCTGAATGAATTCTCTAATCTCTGAGAATGCTTTTGTCTTAGTCTAATTATTCTTACAATTAATATAACTCTTGACATTTTTTTTTTTGGATCCTTGTGTCAAAATGTTTTAGACCCATTACTCATAAGCAGCAAAAGAATTATTTGTTTTCTTTTTCTTTTTTTTTTTTATATTTTTATTTATTTCTAGGAGAGAGAGAGAGAGACAGTGTGAGCAAGGGAGGGTCAGAGAGAGAGGGAGACACAGACTCTGAAATAGGCTCCAAGTTCTGAGCTGGCAGTCAGCACAGAGACTGACGCGGGGCTCGAATCCACGATCCGCGAGATCATGACCTAAGCGAAAATCAGACGCTTAACCAACTAAGCGACCCAGGCGCCCCCTTTTTTTTTTTTTTTTTTAATCCTATTCTGGAGTCTTCATATTTTCTCTGGCAAGTGTATTGTTTACATTTCTTTTGATAATTGACATAACTGGCATTATTTTCATCCACGTTACTTGGTTTTTGATATACTACAACTTTTAGTTTTTCTTTAACTTTTCCTTAAATTTTTAACATCATTACCTGAAAGTAGAATCAATATTAATATCCCCTTTCTAAACAGTAAGACCTCAGAAAGCTTTAACTCAGATCACTAACCCTCCTTTCTTATGCATTATTCTCTAGTATAGTATTTAATTCTTGTGCATTTGGTTATTTATTGTGTTTACTTATATAATCACATTGCTAGATTAGTCTATGTGTTTACCAATTCTTTAACTTTGCCTCTTGCATATCTTCTACATTCTGGATTCAATCTCCTCCTGTAAAATACAACTACCTTCAATGGTTCTTTCAGGAATAGTCTATGAATAGTAAACTCTCCATCTCCATCTGAATATATTTATTTCTCCATTACTTTAAAGTGTTGAGAGTTAGTTTATGTTTCTGTGGCACTTTGAAGATATTAATCTATAAGTTGTGGCCTCTATTCACTCATGAGAAGACTGCTAAACTAACTCCTGTCCATTTACAAATGACTTATCTTTTCTCTCTGGTTCCTTTAGTACTTTCTCTTTACAGTAAACGCCCAGAAATTTAACGACCATGTACTGAATTACACATTCATATTCCTTGTACCTTACAGATTGTTCATTTATTTTTAGGCACAGTCACGAAAGAGAGAAAAAGTGATTTGAGAAGGACTCTTTTCTTAATTCTCCCAAAGGCTATGCAGAACTAACTCCATGATAAATGTATGAGACATTAATTACATACAGTGGAAGATCTAGGACAGCAGTTCTCAAACGTTAGCATACAAAGCACCTGGGGAACTTATTTCACTAGAGACTACTGGACTTCACCCACGGTTTCTGCTACGGTAGGTCTGGGGTTCTGCCATGATTCTGCATTTCTAACAAGCTGCCAGGTGATGCTAAGGCTAGCTGTCAGCACAGAGCCCAGTTTGGGGCTCGAACCCACAAACTGTGAAATCATGACCTGAGCTGAAGTTGGACGCGTAACAGACTGAGCCATCCAGGCACACCACCTCTTATTTCTTCTTGTAGAATTCCAACTACATAAAATAACAGCACCTAACAGTCCAACATCTGGCCAGAACTGCTCCAGTTTATTCTTCACACAGCCCTCAGGCTAAAAATTTTAGTCACAGATGAGATGAGCAGGAGAGAGGAAGAGAAGGGAGGTGGGGGTGGGAGAGAGGGAGGGGGACAGAAAGAGAGAGAGAGAGAGAAAGAGAGAGAGAACATACCTCAAGCAGGCTCCACTCTCAGGATGGAGCCTGGCATGAGGCTTAATCCCACCACCCTAGGATCATGACCTGAACCAAAATCAAGAGCCAGATGATGACTAAGCCACCCAGGTGTCCCTGGAGCAGTTCTTTATGGGGAAGGAAAAATGGAAGGGCTTCAAAGTACATGCAAACTTTTCAGTACTTACATTGTTACATATATTTCTTAAATACTACCAATTAGGCCTGCCATCTAAGTACATTTAAAATTGCTAAGCTACTAAATTCAAATAAGCCTGTATGATACATAAAGCTTTTCTTGATCCGCACCTGCCTATCCTACCCTTGCTCCATCTTGTGTACACTATGCTTTCAGAATTTCTTCCTTTTACAAATATTACCTCCACCTAGAAGAGAATGTCCAGTAGGCCTCCCACAGGCCTAACGACTTCTCTGCCCAAGAGGTCCAATATCACCTCCTCTAGAAAGCCTTCCCCAACCCACTTGAGAATTCACTGCTCCCCTGTCTATTCTCTCAGCACTCTGTAAAAGCATCCACTATTACATCTCACCCATCTGGTTTCTGATCTACAAAACTATCTTCCTTTATAAGGATACAAGTCATCTCCAACAAGAACTTCGTCATTATCATTAAATCATCATAGGAGGAACCCAAATGTTTGTTAAATATATTGCCTAAATATAATTTTTCCTTGGACTCTATAGACAGAAGAATGTACTAAGAAGTTTCATGTCTGCTTTCATCTAGATTTTCAAGGGAACCAGAGAGTCCGGGGGAGTAAACAGCACCTCATTAGTTTTGTCCTCACATTTCTCCAAAAGACTTCAAAGCATCAAAGGCAGAATTATGCCCCTGTAAGTTCTGACAC
Source organism: Hyaena hyaena (assembly GCF_003009895.1). Lineage (NCBI taxonomy): Eukaryota > Metazoa > Chordata > Mammalia > Carnivora > Hyaenidae > Hyaena > Hyaena hyaena. The sequence continues at coordinate 992,833 of NW_024081297.1, read as the reverse complement.
CGCCAATGGCAGGACAGGAGAAAAACACTGGAGGGTAATCAAACCTAAGAATTCAAAAGTCTTCATTTAAAAAGAGAGGACTCTCTTTTTATTTCATATACAAGTGTACTTGCTTTTATCTGTCTACTTAAAACACAGGTGTGTATATCACAAATTCTGAGATTCCTTCTTATTACTTATTGAAACACTCAATAAGATCCCTTTGCAAAAGTAGATACCATACAAGGAAAACAATAGGAAGTGGTTTTCTCCAGGGACAGGGACAGAGGGTTGAAACGTGAAGAGACAAGAAAGAGGTCTTTCACTTACTACTTTACAAATGTTCTTGTATCATCTGAATTTTTTAAAATATTATATATTACTTTGGCAAACAGAAAAGCATAATGAAAAAAAAAGAGCCATATCCTATGTCATGCTATTAAGAAAACAGTTTAATTATGAAATTATTATAATATTATTCTTACCAGATTTAAGACCTGAAATTTTGAAGATGGCACTTGGTTTCCCATTGGTGACAAATCCTAGGAGCTGCCACACAGGCATCCCATTTGAATCAGGGTAGGAAAAGTAGACAGACCCTCCCATTCCCTCAGGAAATGGGATTGTCCCCAGCATAAAAACCACAACATGGTTGATACTTTCATAATCAGGCAAATCAAAAACAAATTTATCCTCTGCCACTTGCTGTGCAGCTGTTTGCACCTAGAAAATAAGAAATTCATCTTAGTTAAATGGTTTGAGAAGTTTCTAGAACTCTTAACAGTATTGTTGTAAAGCTCTTACCAAGTATAAGTAATTATAGATGTTATACCCAGTATAACCTTGGGTTCATCTGATAGTCTATATGGAATTTCCAAATATACCAGAGTGTTACATTTCAAAAGAAAATCCAAATCTAAACATATTCAGCCTTAAAATGATTGTTTAATGAATGTAACCTTTCAAAAACAGAACTAAATTGGGGCGCCTGGGTGGCTTAGTCGGTTAAGCGTCCGACTTTCGCTTAGGTCATGATCTCGCGGTTCATGGGTTCGAGCCCCGCGTCGGGCTCTGTGCTGACTGCCAGCTCAGAGCCTGGAGCCTGTTTCAGAGTCTGTGACTCCTTCTCACTCTGACCCTCTCCTGCTCACGCTGTCTCTCTCTCTCTCTCTCTCCTAGAAATAAATAAAACATTAAAAAAAATTTAAAAAAAAACAAAAAAACCAAAACCAGAACTAAATTATTTCTGAAGTGCCCTGAAAGGAATTTGCTACACAAGTAAACTACTGCAGCTTCCGTTTGTTATAGAAATCAAAGGTTGTTCAAAATACCATACCACCAAAGCCTTATCGTCTAGTAGGAAGGTAAAGAATCTCACGAAATTAAAATGGGTAAGCAATCCAAAAGGAATTAGTTAATCCTCTTTATTTTCAGATTCCCTATTTGCTAATTTGCCTACACACTAAAATTTATTTGCAAGCACAGAATCAATATTCATCACACTTTGCTGGTCACTCATGGACATGTTAATGTGCTGAGCAGCAAAAAAATTCTGAGTTGGCTAACATGTTCCCAGCTTACGTTGAAAAAGTTATCTGTGCCTTCTTGTTGCAGCTCTCATATTGTAAACAAGTGTCCTTAGCACAATCAATTTAGTGCCATCTTGTGCTTTTTGGTGGTGCTTCTGAGATTTAAAACGGCCAAGCTGAAATGCTAGCTGGTATTCCGAAATCCAAAAAGGGTGTTATGTGCCTCACTGAGAAAGTATGTTACTTAAGTTTCATTCAGAAATGAGTTATGGTGTTATTGGCTGTTAAGTTCAATGTTAATGAATCAACAACGCATACTAAATAACCTGTGTTTAAACAGAAACATACAAAAACCTAAGTTACGTGATGATAGGTTGATAAAAACTGTCATCAGAGGTTCAAAGAAACCTAACCCTGTATCTCCCCTACGGGTAAAGATTCATTAGTTAACAATTCAATGTTCACACCGACTTCACAGAACCTAACTATGAGTAACAAAAATCAACTGTATATAAAATGCAAAAATTCTACCTCAAATGTGCTAAGTGGGAACCTGTAAAAGTTTCCTCTTGACTCATTTCCTAATCTAATTTTCTGTTTTAGAACTGAATATCAGTTTCTAGACAATAAGAATGAGATCTTATTTTGAAGTTGAGAAATCTACTTCCACAGAGAAAATTCTTTTATCCACTTTCAAAACATTATTGGTAATTGCTGTATCCCATCCATTAGCAAAAGAAGTATTAATTCTGAGGGCACTCAGGCCACAGGCTGTAGAGTTAACATGATACAAAGTTGTTTGTTTTTCTTTTTAATTGCTATTGCCACCTTATTGACCAAAACACCAAATCTGAATCACTACAGAATTTTAAGTCTCTAAATGGCCAATTCTTATTACCCAGAATGCAACTTCCTTTCCTTTGGTATTATTTGCTGTTACTAAAATGGTGACTTTTTTCTTTATTTTTAAAATGTTTATTTTTGAGGGGGGGGTGGGGGGCAGAGAGAGAGAGAGAGAAAGAAGACACAGAAACTGAAGCAAGCTCTAGGCTCTGAAATGTCAGCACAAAGCCTAACAGGGCAAAACCTACAAACCATGAGGTCATGACCTGAGCCAAAGCCTGATGCTTTTCCAAATGAGCCACTCAGGTGTCCCTAGTTTTTTTCTTTTATAATATCCTAGCTACTCCTACAAAGAAATTTTAAAAATTTAGTTAGTATTATCAATAATCTAATATGGACTGCCCTAAATTTACTCCCAAGAGAACAAGGACGAATGTTTGTAAAATCAAGTTCTGACTCCTCTTCGGAGGTTCCAATCCAATTATAAACTGTCCAGTTTAAACCCAGGCAACAAAACAAAGGAGAAACACAAATATAAAAACAAACTGCCTGTATTAGTACTAAATCCAATTTCACCAGTTTCTGGCACGCACAGATTCTTAAAAAACTTGTAAAAGTATGGTATTACAAACCATGAAATAGCCATCAGGCAAAATTTGTTAAATGCCAACTCCACCAGGCAGCATTCTATAAATCTGTATTATGACACACTAATTTTTGACTTTATGGACAAGATAACTCATAGAGTTAAGGACAAATTTTCAAGGGATGAAACTGAATTCATTAACCTTAAATAAGTGGATTTTTCTAGTTAGAGAATACCAAAGTTAAGTTTTGGATGTCTCTAGGTCTATTTGCCCTTCACTGTGATTAACATGTTCTTTGATTGACTGAGAGTCAGACACCTCCCAAAAAGCTTATCTTTAAGAAACCCCTCCTGGAGGGGCACCTGGGTGGCCCAGTCAGTTATGCCTGGGACTTCAGCTCAGGTTGTGATCCCATAGTTTAGGAGTTCCAGACCCATGTCCGGCTCTGTGCTCAGAGGCTAGACCCTGTTTCAGATTCTGTGTCTCCCTCTCTCTGCCCCCTCTGTTTCTCTCTCTCAAAAATGAAAAAATTAGTAATAACAAACATTTTAAAAAATGAGAAAGAATCCTCTACAGATACCCATTACAGAGGATGTTAAGTTAGCAGACAAAAGTATTGATATAAGTAAATGTCCTCCCAAATCAGTGGACAACATGCAAGATGTGCTTTTCTTTAACACACACACACACACACACACACACACACCCCACCTGGCTGGGGACTCCTGATCTCCGGGTCACGAGTTGGAAGCCCACATTGGGCAGAGATTACATAAAAATAAATAAAAACACATACACGCAGTTTAAATGTCATTCATTAAGGACACCTGCTCATACAAGTCCCACACTCAACCCAGGCTGATCCTTTCATTCTCCCTGCCAACAGCAGGGAGCAATCCAAAGCTATCTCACCAATATTACCAATTCCCACCATCACCAAAAATGGCCTCGTAGGCATTCAAGAGACTGACAAACTTTCTTAGGCCAGTCCTCTCCAATTTCCCTTTGTGGTTTCTTAGAACTGTGGACAGAACACATGATCAAAAGTTGATGAAAATTTTAATCCAACAAAGGGGCTGCAACAGTTAACAAAGCAGGGAGGGAAAAGGAAAGAAAAAGACCTCTGGATAAAAGGAGACAAGTCTGAATGGATTTCTGGGTGGTTTCTAAGGGAAGCAAGATTCATTCTCCTGATGATTCTCAGATGATTCCTGAACAATTCCAGGCACTGATCTCATTGAACTCTCATCATCTGACCAAGCAGGTTATCTCTTTGGACCAATAAGGATTTTCGCAGCTCATACCCCTCTGGGGAACCACAGTTATGACTCATACTTAAGTTTCAGGTGTTTGTACCGGCCAACTTCCCGGGGTCCTTCCAAAGGCCTGAAAAGGTATACACGGCCCCGGTCCCTTAACCTTTTAGAAACAGTATGCTACAGCCTAGATGCAGACGCCAGGTTTGCCTCTAACTTGTTTCACGAGCTCAGGCAAGCATTTCAACTGCCGACTGAGCATAAGTTCCTCAACAGCAAAACAGGAATTCAATACCCATCTCACAAGTTACGAGGGTTAAATGTGAAGTGCCACATAGCGCTCCCTAGAAGGCTGAAATTATGAGAAAAGGAAAAAGACGTGCACTGCCAGGCATATAGATAACGCACGCTTGATAAACGGTAGCTAAGGCGGCTCCTCTTCAAAGGACTGAACAGAGATGGCAAAGGAGAACGAACACTCAACAGCCACTCTCCACCCTAACGCGTAGCTGCACAGCACACTTAGGGGATTTCCCCGCAACTCTTGCACCGGAGCACCCTCCCCTTCCCCGGGCTTCTCCCTCGGGTGTCCTGCCCCCTTTCTGATACCACCAGGCCCCCTCCTCACCAGCCTCCCAGCCACCAAGCAGCCAAACATGGCGGCGACTCCGCTCAGGCTGCAAGGACCCGAAGCCGGCAACCAGAAGTCCTGGGGAAACTGCCCTAGTCGAGCCCAAGAACCTTCGAGAACATGCGGGACGACGCCGGCCCCTCCACTACATAGCGACTAGGCCAGCGACAGGAACGCCTTCGGCCCCGCTCGGCCTCTGACCCCACTTCCTAACCAGCAGGCCCCTCAGGCGACGAGTACTTCCGGGGCTTGCAGCCAACCTCCGCCAACTAATGGAGAAAGTCAGACCAGAGCTACTTAAGGACTACCAGTCCCAGAGGGCCCTGCGTCGCTTTCCGGTTTCCGGGAGGAGGGTCCATAGGACTGGCTTTTCAGGGTTGTCCGCATCCCAAATCTCCGAATTGTGGGCCAGTAGTTGTTTCTCACGTTTGTGTGAGATATCGAGATTACACTGCGCTTTACAAGAAGAACTTCACCAGATCCTGGCAAACACCGTATGAAGTAGGTTTTACTGTCTCCCTTTTGGTATGCCAGGAGATTGTCCAGAGTGACCGTCTAGTTCCTAATCTTGACGCAGCCCTGAATGTTAAAGCTTGCGTCCAAGTCCTCGTCAAATCAGCTCTTTGTGCTACGTGGTATCTCAAAAGTACTCATCTTTAGTCACCTGTTTAGTACTTACTGGCAACGTTCTGGTAGTTCTTTTCAGCTTCGCTGAGCTCCCACCCTTTATTTCTCTAAGGCTGTAAGCAAGATATTCTGTAACTGTAACCTCGTTTTTATGTCCCCATTTGTAAAATAAGAATAATGATTGTACCGATCTTATAGGATTGCTGAGAGGATTAAATGCATTCGTATATAGAAAACAGAATAGGGTGGCAGCGATTAACTTATCAGGCTTTAAATGTCTTACTTTTTTTCTATGTGCATTTGCAGAAAAGGTTCATAGGAAGTGAAAAACTATAGTCAAAAGAACTAGCATCAAGTACTGATGGACACCAATACTCATTCTCCCTTTCACACTGAATCCTCTTTCTTCTTAGATAGGAAGGGAGGGTATCCCCTCCCCAAGAGTCTCTGCCTTAGTTGACATACCAGTCATCAGAGGTCTGTCCTCCCAAACCCAGGATCAGAGAGTTTGGAACTATCCTCTGACCTGCACTTTGGTTCCATAAACTGCAACCACTTCAGATTTTTTCAGATTCTCCTTTTAGAGAGCCAGGCCAAAGGTGAAGAGAGAGAAGAGAATGTTTCTATCAGTGTCTCAGACTTTGTACCTAAAAGTCCTAGAACCTTCAAAAAGGAAAGACCATTTGTAATAAGATTATTTAATGAGGGGCAAGTACACTGCCTGGGTTCAAAACCCTTCTTTCTCATTTATTAATTATATAACTTTAGTTAAACTAACACTCTCATTCCTCTTTTTCCCATCTATAAAATGGGATAAAATAGTGTCTGCATCATAAGATTGGTATGAAGTTTCTTGCATTCAAAGTACTAAATAGTAGACAGACTATAGCTTTAATAAAATGTTAGCATTTAGCATTATTACCTTTCGTGACAGATTTTCTATGTCTTCATAAACACCATATATTCTGTGAAATAATAAAAAATACATACAGCAGTCTCCACCTGTAGTTCTGACATAGGGCACTGAAACACTTGTAAATTCCTAAGTGCCTAAGAGATAAGAGCACTACACAGCATCTTTTATTCTCATGAGGTGATTTTGGTTAGACTCCTGGAAGGGGGCTGGACACCAGAAAGACCAAGCCATGATTAGAAGCCTGGAATTTTCACTCCCACACCCCATTTTCCAGAGAGGGAAGAAGGACTGGAAGTGGAATTATTAATTGATCATGCCTCTGTGAGGAAACCTCCATAAAACCCCAAGAGATGGAGGGTGACGTGCCACGCCCCATTTCCATGAGAATAGAATCTCCTACAAGTGTGACTCTCCTAGACCTTGTCCTATGTAGCTCTCCATCTGGCTGTTTATCTGTATCCTTTATCATATCCTTTAACAAACAGGTAACCATAAGTAAGTGTTTCCTCTACCTCTGTGAGCTGTTTGAGAAAATAATCAAATCCAAGAGGGAGGAAGTCATGGGAACCTCCAATTTGTGGCCATGTTGGACAGGAGTTGTGGGTAACACAGACTTATTACTTGCCACTGGCATCTACAGTGGGGGACAGTCTTGTGGGAATGAGCCCTTAACCTGTGTGATCTGAGACTATCTCCAAGTAGTGTCAGGATTGAGTTAAATTGTAGCCCACCCAGCTGGTCTCACGGACTTGTTTGGTGTGGGGAAAAATATCCATACCTTTGGTGTTAGAAGTGTTGTGAGTGTGGTAATAGTATGACACTGAAGAGAAATCCAGAAGAAAGACCAGGTTTTTTCTTTCACATACCCTTACCATACATTTGATTCTCTGAGCAATTTATATTTTCCAATCTTTCTGTGTGTACATGACTTGTGTTATGTGCCTATAATATTTACTTGGCAATTTCTTAACCTCCCAATTGACTCTAATATTTTTTCTTAAATACTTTACTGTCAAGTTGGTTTCCATATAACACCCAGTGCTTATTCCAACAAGTGCCCTCCTCCATGCCCATCATTCCCCTTCCCCTCTAGCCCACCCCCATCAGCCCTCAGTTTGTTCTCGGCATCCAAGAGTCTCTTATGGTTTCCCTCCCTCCCTCTTCCCAACTATTTCCCCCATTTTCTCCCCCATGGTCCTCCATTAAGTTTATCCTAATCCACCTATACGTGCAAACATATGGTATCTGTCCTTCTCTGCCTAACGTATCTCACTCGGCATAACACCCTCAAGGTCCATCCATGTTGCTACAAATGGTCAGATTTCATTCTTTCTCATTGCCATGTAGTATTTCATTGTATAGATAAACCACATCTTCTTGATCCATTCATCAGCTGATGGACATTTAGGCTCTTTCTATGTTTTGGCTCTTGTGCTGCTATGAACATTGGGGTAAATGTGCCCCTATGCATCAGCACTCCTGTATCCCTTGGGTATCCCTTTGGTAAATTCCTAGCAGTGCTATTGTAGGGTTATAGGGAATTTCTATTGTTAATTTTTGAGTCAAATTTTCTTTAGGAATCTTTCCCTGATCTACTTGGTAATTAGTCATACATTTTCTTATACAGTGGTTCTATTGAATGCTTTGAGAGCTAGCTGACTCAGAAATTGTTTTTATAAACTAAAGTTGCTGTTTATTAACTATTTCAATCTTTGTTATGTGGGACCTCAGCCTTTTCTCCATTTTGCTGGTGAATAGTATAGATCTAACATTGGGCAAAGAAATGGAAGTGGTGATTTTAGTTCCCTTTCTCCAGATTATAAAAGCCAGCCTTTTATTCACCAAGCTATATTATTTCTGCATACAATAGCTCTTTGCAACTAAAGACAGAAGAACTGGATAATGGAAATGGAGAAACACATTTTAGGGGAAATTTTTTCTGCAATAATCAGAGCTTTCTGTAAAAAGAATAGACCTACATGGGATAGTGAATTCTTATATTCATACCAATATTTGAACCAATGCCTTAATCCGTTTATGTTTATTAAGGAGATTCACGGAAACCTTCAGGAAATTGCCCTAGGACCTCAAACTTACCTATCAGCTCTCAATTATATGCTTCCATGGATAAAGAACAAATTCATTACTAAGTTTTGGCCAGGGAATAAGGAATACAGAATTCTGGTTTTAGCTTTTTGAATAACTAGGCTAGGAATGAGGTAATTTGTTTCATTTTTGGGCATTAGGTTTACACATTTCCAGAATGAGAGCATTGCATTCTGACTTAAAGAGAGCAAAAATATATTTCTCTTCTTTTAAGGAAAATGTTCTTTTCCAAAACAAGGAGAATAAGAAATAGAAGCACAAACTCCATCTTCTTTGAATGAGAAGATACCTATAAACTCCAAGTCGAAAAGATACCAACCAAAAAAAAAAAAAAGAAAAGAAAAAGAAAAGATACCTATGTAAACTGGATAATGAGAGACAAATGACTCAGCAGAACAGAAGAAAGTCAAATTCAGGTACCTACAGAGAAAGATAATAAAGACCAGAGAAGCTCAGGAATTGGAGGTACTAGGGACCACAAAAGGCAGGGGTAAGTCAGTAGACAGAAACAAATACACTGCTTTAAACTGATGCAAGATTTTATATCTGGTTCTCATATATACTTCTTCCATTGGCATGAACTCTGTGAAAAAAAAAATGAATCAAAGCGGCCATAGACATTAGGAAATCATATACTGAAGAAAGTGATTATTTATGGGGCAAGTCCACTACGTATAGATTAGTTCTTGAATAAGAACATCCAGGTAAGAGGTGAGCATTTGCCTCACCAAGTCAAACACACCAGAGCCCACTCTAAGTCCACTCAAAGGGACAATAGCTTTTTCTAAAACATCCACTTAGAGGGTGGGGGATGCTGTTTTCTAGATCATTCATGCAGAGAGGGATATCTTTTACTAATTCATCCATAGTGGAGAAGGAGGGCGTTTTAAGAATTCATGTAAAAATCTAATACCCTTTCATGATTAAAAAATGTTCAACAAACAAGGAATAGAAGAGAATTTCCTCAACCTGAAAAACATCATCTAAAAAATCCCACAGCTAAATCATACTTGATGGCTGAACATCAAATGTTTTCTCCTGAGATCGGGAACAAGACACAGATATTTGCTCTAGCCACTTCCATTCAGCATTGTACTTGAGGTTCCAGCCAAAGCAATTAGGAAAAATAGATGGATTGATAGATAAATGAATAAATGGCATCAGATTGGCAATCAAGAAGTAAAACTATGTCTATTTGTGACATGACTTGGTATATAGAAAGTCCTAAGGAATAACACACATATGCCAATTAGAACTAATAAAGAAATTCAGCAAGGTTATAGGATATAACCTCAACATACACAATCCAGCTCTATTTCTTTTTTTTTTTTTTTTTCTAGGAGAGAGAGCGAGAGACAGCGTGAGCAGGGGAGGGTCAAAGAGAGAGGGAGACACAGACTCTGAAATAGGCTCCAGGCTCTGAGCTGGCAGTCAGCACAGAAACCGACGCTGGGCTCGAACCCACGAACCGCGAGATCATGACCTAAGCGAAAGTCGGACGTTTAACCAACTAAGCCAGCCAGGCGCCCCAATCCAGCTCTATTTCTAAACACTTGCAATGATTAATCAAAAAATGAAACTCTCATGACAATTCCATCTATAATAGCATCAAAAAGGATAAAAAACTTAGGAATAAATTTGACGAAAAAATTGTAAAGCATATTCTGAAAACTACAAAACATTACTGTAAGAAATTAAAGATGTAAATAAATGAAAAAGCATTCCATGTTCATGGGTCAACAGACTTAATATTGTTAAAATGGCAATATTTCCTACATTGGTAGGAATTAACAATTCTCCCCATCTTTTTTACTCATAAATAGAATATGTCACTAAGGATCACCAGACATTTGAGTAAAATCGCTGTCATGAAAGAGAGTGACCAAAGTAAACGAATAGGGGTGGAGGTGGGGAAATTCAGTAGAAAGAAAGACAATACAGAACAACAACAACAAATGAATAAAAGCCTGTGGTATGATCCAAAGACAGAGACCTTGTACAATTAAAATAAAAATAGAATGCTATAAAAGTGGAAAATCAAAGAACAATAAAGTATCCATGAAAAAGTATAAGAAACCAAGAGATACTTTCTGGTTTGGTTGTAAGATAGGGTCAAAGAACTGTCCCAGAAAAAGAGGGAAAAAAGGAATGGACATCAGGAGAGAATAAAATTAGAAGATCAATCCAGGAGGTTCAATATGGGAATTTTTAGGAAACACTGGACGGTAAATTATCAAAAAAAGTACTATTAAAAGAATATTCCTGGGCCACCTGGCTGGTTCAGTCCGAAGAGTATGAAACACTCTCAGGGTCCTGAGTTTGAGCCCTAGCTTGGGTGTTTTTATAACTAAATAAATGAATGAACAAACAAATAAACTTAAAATATATATATCTGAACTGAAGGACATGAGTCCCAGAAAAAAGAGGCTCATTGAATGCCCAGTAATATAAATCAAGACCCACACCATGCCTCATCCCCATGAATTTTCAGAATAATGAAACTAAGTAGATTCCATAAAATTATAAGAGAAAGTTAACAGACAATAATTGGGAGCCAAAGTAAATTGACCTCAGTGTAGCAACAATGAAAGCAAGAAGACAACGGAAAATTGCCTTCAAAATTCTGAGCATAAATTATTTGTCTCAAATTCAGTATCCTGTTAAAATTCCAATGAGGTAAAGGATAGAATAGATATTTTCAGACCTGAGAAATCTCAAAAGAATTAGCTCCCGTGTATGTTATTCTCAGGAAGTTACTGGAGGTGCTCCTCCCAATCAAAACCAATAAAGAGAAAGGAGATTCAGAGGACAGGATATTCAACTAAAGGGAATATTAAAGAGAAATTCAAAGGTGATGGCAAAAAGAAGTCCCAGACATATGTTGACAGCTATCAATCCAGGGAGCCTCTAGAGGGATTTGCTTTCTCCGGTGGGAGAAATGCAATAGATTACTATTTGATATTGTCGACATAAAAACTTATACAGAGCGGTGTTTTATGAAGCTAGGTGGATGGTTCAAGACTTAGCCCTTAGTCAGATGTTCAAACGAAAACTGAAACAGAGGCCATTATTTAGGCCAATAGAAATCAAATTGTAGAATAAAGTGACTTAGCACAAAACAATACATACATGAATGTTTTTTTTTTAAATGTTTTTTATTTATTTCTAGGAGAGAGAGAGAGAGACAGCGTGAGCAGGGGAGGGTCAGACAGAGAGGGAGTCACAGACTGAAACAGGCTCCAGGCTCTGAGCTGGCAGTCAGCACAGAGCCCGACGCGGGGCTCGAACCCACGAACCGCGAGATCATGACCTAAGCGAAAGTCGGACGCTTAACCGACTAAGCAACCCAGGTGCCCCATGAATGTTTTGTTCCCTATGGCTGATGTAAGAAATTGCCACAAAGTTGGTGGCTTCAAAGAACACACGTTCATTTACTGTTCTAGAGGTGAGGGGTCTGGCACAAGTTTAACCTGGCCACACACAAAATATTCATAGGGGCAAGATCCTTTCAGAGGTAGTAGGGTAGAATGCACTTCTTGCCTTTTTCAGATTTTAGAGCTGCAGTCCTTGGCTTCTACCTCCCTTCATCCATCTTCAAAGTCAACAGTGTAGCATCCTCCATCAGTCCTCACACGGTCTTCTTCTCTATGCCAAATACCACTCTGCCTTCCTCTTGTAAGGATATTTGTGATCCCATTTAGGGTCCACCGGGGTAATCCAGAATAATTTCCCCATCTCAATAGCCTTAACTTAATAATATCTGTAAAGTCTCTTTTTAGTTTTTAATATTTATTTATTTTGAGAGAGAGCCAGAGTGCATGTGTGCAGGGGAGAGGGGCCAAGGAAGAGAGGGAATCCCAAGCAGGCTTCACCCTGAGCGCAGAGCCCAGCAACCTGGGCTCATTTTTACAATCGTGAGACCATGATCTGAGCCGAAATCAAGAGTTGGCTATTTAACTGACTCAGCCTCCAAGGTGCCCCAAAGTCTCTTTTTCTATATAAAGTAACATTTGTCATAGATCCCAGGCATTAGGACCTGACTCTTTTGGGAGGGCATTATTCAGCCTACTATACTATCTTAATAAAAACTCCAAATGTGGATTAAATAAAAATTGTTATTAACTACATTAAGAAGTTGAGAGACAAGGAAGAGGAGATATGACAGCTAAAAGCCTCTTCAAACATAGTCAATATATATCAAAATGAATCAAAAGAGAACAACAATTTTGTATTAGAATTATAAGGTAAGTACAATAGAAACAGATAAAAATGCAGTGCTTGCTTTGTGGAATAGAACGGAAGCAGAAAACTACTGTTTTTTCTTAAAAGCCTTTGTAACTGGCCTGACATTTTAAATGATATGCCTGTATTATTTTATTAAAAAAATTTTTTTTTCAGGGGCGCCTGGGTGGCTTAATCGGTTAAGACTGCAACTTTGGCTCAAGTCATGATTTCATCTACGTAGGTTCGAGCCCTGCATCAGGCTCTGTGCTGACAGCTCTGAGCCTGGAGCCTGCTTTGGATTCTGTATGTCTCTGACTGTCTGCCCCTACCTCCCTTATGCTCTGTTTTCTCTGTCTTAAAAATTAAAAAAAAAAAATTTTTAACATTTATTTATGCTTGCGAGACAGAGAGACAGAGCATGAGCAGGGGAGGGGCAGAGAGAGAGACACAAAATTGGAAGTATGCTCCAAGCTCTTAGCTGTCAGCACAAAGCCTGATGTGGGCTCAAACCCACGGACTGTGAGAACATGACCTTAGCAGAAGTCAGAGGCTCAACCGACTGAGCCACCCAGGTGCCCCAGATGTGCCTATATCATTTTAATAATAAAATTAGATTTTATAAAAGTGAAAAAAATTACGGTATTGGAGTAATCGCTAATATTCCTTACATTGAATTTTCCATGATGTGATGTCTCTTTAACATTATTGTTTTGAATCACCACCATCACAGCTTCTGAACTTTTTGATGACTAAAACAAACACTAGCAGGAAATCATCAACAATTATACTGGTATAAAAACTTCAGCTCAGAACAAGACATATTGGTGATTTGAAACTTTCCAAGTGATAGTTCTCTTTTGAAGAGAGAACTGAGTGGCTCTCCCATTATGTATCACCTACAGCAGATTGCAAAAATATCACAAGTTCTTCCTCTGCCTGTGTCCATGACCTGGCAACGTGACTACAGATCCTCATATCAAGAGATGGAGTCTATTTCTTCACCCTCCCGGACTTTTTACCTGATGTTTGGAAAGAATGTAGAAGCGATATGCCAGTTCCAACCCTATTTTTCCAAGCAAAAATATTACAAGGGTCTGTTCTAGTTCTTGCCAACCTACCACAGGAACAAGCCAAGGCTAGCTTCTTACTGGATAAAGAAAGACACCAGCCCCCCGGCTCAGCCAACAAGTCAAACCCTAGGAACAGATCTACCAAGCTGATCTGCAGCTGCTCAGACACATTAGTGAACACAGTCAAGACCAGAAGAACCATCAGCCGAGGTAAGCCAAAATAGAATCATGAGTTAAATAATTTTGAAATGTTTTATTACACAGGAAAAGCTAACTTCTATGTAGTTCCATCACATTTTGTGATTACTTTTTATTTATTAATTTTCCTTCCCTGTAACAATCACTGGTAGTTATCTATTTAACATCCATTTTCCTCCCCTCCTCCTTGCTAACACAACCCTTTTTTTCAGGAAGCCATTCCTCCTCCATGAGGCTCAGAACCTCAGAGGAAGACCTTGCTTAATCTAATCAACAATTTCTCATTCCCTTTGCAATGACTGGTTTAGGATCAGTCCTATACCCCAATTCTGGTCAATGAAACCTGAAAGGAGTCATCTGGGGGTACTGGGATCGGTTTCTTGGTCATAACAAAGTTACATAAAGAGATGATCACTTTTTCCCTGTGTTCACTGACATAACTGAAAGTGACACCTGAAGTGGTAGCAACCATTTTGAAACGTCAAACAACAGGACAAAAAAAAGTTTTATACAAAATTTTAGCAGTTTAAAATTTACATCAAATGAAAAATCAAATAATGGTAAATACTTACCATCAGTGCGTTTCTGACAACCTGCAATGTAATGGTATTAAACACAAATACACACTCCCTCAACTCACTGCAGGAAATAGAACAGAAATCACCCAACTTGTTAAATTTCACATCAGCCTGGGGTAACTGAAGCAAAGAAAGTGAAATGAGTCTGCTTTCATTCAACTAAAGTCTTGTTCTGCATCAGAAAATAACCACAAAATAGCAAGAATCTTTTTAGAAATCTACCAGTTCAATACTAAATGATAGTCATTTTCTACACAACAGGGGAAGCCCACTGGTGATAAATGAATGTAGGGGGAAGTTAGAAATATTATAGTGTCAGAGCTATATTTTATGGTTAAAGAGACCATCTAGCACTTTTCCTTTTAAAGTAAGCTCTACATTCAATGTGCGGTTTGAACTTACCACACCTAGATCAAGAGTTCATGCTCTACCGACTGAGCCAGTGAGAAGCCCCTAATGTGGGTCTTGCTCCCAATCTCCTCAGTGAAAGCCATCTAGACTCATTTCCCCTAGATTACTGTGTTCAGATGGTAGGTTGAGATGACTATTAAATTGTGCAATCAACTTAGTGAGTCACAATCACATTACCAAAAAAAATTAATAATAATAATAAAGGCATAGAAAATGTCAGAATACATCATAGGTGGTAAATGTATTGTTTGATGAAACTTTTAAAAATGCTTATTTTTGAGAGGGAGTGAGAAGGGGAGAGGAACCCAAGAGGGGCTCTGTGGTGACAGTGGCTAGCCAACGCAGGACTTGAACTACCAAAGCAGGATATCACGACCCGAGCCAAAGTCAGATACTACACTGACTGAGCCACCCAGGCACCCTGGAACTTTTTTTTAAAGTTTATTTATTTTGAGGGAGAGAGAATCCAAGCAGGCTCCGCCCTGTCAGCACAGAGCCCAAGGCAGGGCTCCATCCCTTGAACCATGAAATCATGACCTGAGCCAAAATCAAGAGTTGGAAGCCCAGTTGACTAAGCCACCCTGCCGCCCCTTAAAAAGAAACTTGAAAATCATTTAATTTAAATCCAGCCCCTTTCCAGTATTCTGTAGGATTATAAACCTAAGTCACATCCCAATCCTTTCTTAGCCAATTTTATTCACTTCTTTTAGCCCCAAGACTCCATACTTCTCACGTCTGCAACAGCAACCATCTCTTTTTTTTAAATGTTCATTTATTTATTTTGAGAGAGAATGTGTGTGTGAACAGAGGGGCAGAGAGAGAGAGAGAGAGAGAGAGAGAGAGAGAGAATGAATCTCAAGAAGGCTCCATGCTATCAACATGGAGCCCCCGACATAGGGCTCAATCACACAAACTGTGAGATCATGATCTGAGCTGCAATCAAGAGTCAGATGTTTAACTGACTAAACCACTCAATCACCCCAGCAACCATCTACCTTTCTTCATGGATTTCTTCCCTCTCAACTCCCTCCCCACAGAGGACAGTGTGGCTCCCAGCCTCTGCCTTATTTCCTATTGCTGAACATTATTTTTCTTCTGGGGGCAAATGTGGAGAGAAGGAGAGAAGGGGGGAAATATTCTATTCATTACTTAAAAGGAGCAAAGAAAACCACGATAGAGCCAGAGACTGATAATAAGAGTAAACAGTTTAGAAAAGAAATGAGAACCTATCAAGAGTTGTCAGTGCCAGAAGGAGCTCCTGAGAAAAGGACCTCAGGTCAGCCCCAGGCAGGAAGATCAGCTTCATAGGTGTGTGACACAATGCAGTAGTACCAGGCACTAAACTCAGAGAGCACCCATGCTTAGTTGCATGACTCTGCTGTTCCCGTGTTGACATTCTTCGTAATTTTCTTGGAACTTGAATTTTGTAAGTAAAGTCCAGTGGGACTAGGCAGCATGTATGTAAAGAGGGGATATGGGCCATCTGTATATCTACTGTTCCTTGCCTCTCTATTCACATGTAGCATTTGCGATTCCCCATGGGCAAAGAATTCCATTGGACCCGTGTGTGGAACTCAGCAAGACTCAGAATGAGTGCTAGGTAAGCATGTTGCATCTACAACTGTGTGGGCAGGGGTACTGACAACCCCAAGAGGCCCTGTTTTCAGTGTGAACCAGAACTTGGCTTGGGCAAAGAGGACAAGGCATTTAAAGAAACTTGAACAACTAAGGAATGCTCTTCTTGCTTATGTTACTTTCTTGTATTAGTCAATCATTACACTGAAGATGACACAGAAGAAAAGGCAAAGATAGGATATTGGATGGTTATTTTCCTTTGTTCTAGAATCAGTAAGCCAACTACACAGAATGTTGGTAGAATGCGTGGGATCATGAAATAAAGGTTAGTTTGTCCTGCATCTGCACTGTACTGGCAAGAACTAAACACACGAGAAAGTACGAGCTAAGAAATACCAATTGCGTAATTTCAACGAGTTAGATGCTTTTGTTTGCATTGAAGACTGCCATCATACAATACGAAGATTAATGGTAAAATTCATGCTAATGCAAAATCTTAACTCAGAATGGCGTTTTTACATAGAATGCCATTCAAAGCAAACTTTAAAAAACCTTAAGTTGAGAAGTCACAGAAGGAAAATGCTCTTGCATTTTTCAGTCCCTTATTGGTACTTTTTTCCTGCTTTTTAAACAAGAAGCTTGCAATTTCATTTTGCAACTGGCCGCAAGTGACCAAAAGCATCCTGCTTCTGAATTATTCTATAATACGCACCCAAATTATTCTACATTTCTTTCCCAAAATGGTGTGGGGACCACTGAAGCACAAGGGAGTCCAAGAGACTTCTCTCTGAAGTCCATAGACAAGAATTGTTTTATTCACCCACTCTGGAGGGTATCATGACTTTAGCTCCTTTGTAGGCAATGAACATGATTATAGCCTAGATGGACAGTGTTACAGTGCTTAATACCTCCGTGTTAACACAACTGCTGAACAGATGTGGGTTTTTTCCGGCTAGGTAGGCCACATGTGCACTTTCGGAAGTGTCCTCATTATCCAAAGCACATTTTGTAATCCAGAAAGAAAACAGGTTCCATGATGTGAAGTTACAGAGAGAATTTGTGGCTCATTACAGCACTAGAAGGAATACTCATAGTGAATGACTGGAAGAGTTTAGATGAAGCTCTGGGTAGACCCAGAGGGATGCCAATCCTGGGTCCCCCCCCCCCCCCCCCGCCCTAATCATTATTCAAGAAACAAAACTACCCAAAGCCTTCAAATTGTGGAATAGAAGGGCTTGGAAGAAACTGCTGTCCTGGTCAGCTCCTTGCCTCACCACAAAAGGCTACAATAGGGATATCAGTGGGTCCCTTGTCCAGCTTGAAATCAAGTAGCGGTGATTTTTCTCAGGACATCATAGTTTGGGGCAAAGTTCTGGTTTGCTGGAAACAG
Source organism: Hyaena hyaena (assembly GCF_003009895.1). NCBI lineage: Eukaryota > Metazoa > Chordata > Mammalia > Carnivora > Hyaenidae > Hyaena > Hyaena hyaena. Next base: position 974,913 of record NW_024081297.1, on the reverse strand, counting down.
AAGCAGACTGGCATACTACTGGCTATGATTGCAAAAGAAATGGGAGACATTATGGTAAAGGAAATGCCAGACCACCAACTTTCTCCCTGTCGACAAGACTCTTGGTATTATGGTAGCAATTAAAATACCTTTTCATGGTCAGTCTTGGCAGTCTCTTACGTTTTTGTGTTTGCATCTGCTGTTTCGTTCTTTTTAACAAGTTTTTATTGATCACCTATGGGCAAGGCACTGTTCTGTGTACTGGGATTATCCAGCAAAATAAAACAAATCTACCCTCCTAAACCCTACATCGCAGTGGGAGAAGAAATAACCAAGTAGAGTACGTTATGTTGTAGATTAGAAGATCTATTGAAATGTTGACTAAGAAAGCAAGGGTCGAGTAGACACAAAGAGATGCAATTTTAAATGTGGCTTTTACATTCCCTGATTAATCCCAGTATCTTAAGTCTTTTATGGTCTAAGTAGATTAGGTACTGATCCAATGATCAGTCACAGCACTTGGTTCATCGCCTATTTGGTGATCTTTGTGAGCTATCTGACCTACGTTTTCGGCAACCTCGGTAACCTTTGTAAGGTTTAGTTTTAATAGCATCCACAGCAAGGGCAGGCAAACTATAGTGTGTGAGCTGAATATGACCTACTGTCTGTTTTTATTAACTTTACTGGAACACAGCCAGGCCCATTTGTCTACACATTGTGTAGAGTTGCTGTCACACTACAGCAGCAGAGTTGACTGAATATGACAGAGACTGGACGGCCCATAAAGCCTAAAATATTTACTCCTAGCTGTTTACAAAATAAAGGTTATAATCTATAGACAGCTAGGGGCTAGGAGCATAGGAGCTAATAAAAAAAGTGAAACAGGTACTAACACATGCTGTTGGAGCAAGTGAATCTGGCTCCACTAATCATTAGCTAATTCTGACAGATGAGTGTGGAAATAATTGTGTATTGAGCTATTAGTCAAAATACTGTTTATAGTAATAGCAAAAAACCAGAAGCAATGAACACATCCAAAAAGGTATTAAATACAGGTATATTCCTGGAAATGCAGAGGATTTATAAAAACAAGACTCATAATCTCGGAAATCTGACAAAATTCAGTCTTGTATTTTATGCTGGCTCCCCTCATTTTACTTCCTACCTTATGATTACTCAGATTTTGTTCATTCCCTCTGCTTCAGGTTAGCTCCTCCACATGTCATGTTGGTCCTAACTGTTGCGGGAATTTTTCTGGTCTTTTATGCCCATCTCATTTCTTGCTGCTGCTTCTTGTTCCTAAGTACATACAAAGGACCTTATGTTTGGAACAATCAACTACTCTCATCTCATTCCTTCAATCTACTTCTCTTAAGCAACGCCATTCTAGAAAAGCAGATTGGAACACTGTACATACTCTTCATTTCTTTCATTTTTCAACCCCCTGCAGTCAACCTTCTATGTCCTCTTTTCACTTGCTCTAATGGTAATATATCCACTCAGATTACTAATGGTCTAGCTGCAAACCAAATAGCAGTATTTTTTTTAATAGTGCAGACAGTTTAATTAAATCATTGTTATTTGTTCCAACTCTAAATTTTAATTACTATAAATTAGTTCAGAAGAAATATGAAGATGTAGGTAATATAATTTCCAGTAAAAATGAATCATGTATTTAGGGCTTAGTGTCTATTAAGTAGTATTCCAGCTGCTTCACATGTGGCTAATCATTTGATCTTTAATAACCCTACGAAGTAGGTATCCTTACCCCTGTTTCACACAAGAGGAAATGGAGGGAGATGTTAAGTTACTTAGCCTAGCTCAAAATTACGGAGTTAAAACTTAAAATTCAGTTTACTTCTAGAACTTACACATAATTACTAAATTATATAGCTTTCTCCAGGTTAAAAGAACTACAAAAATCTTAACTACAAAAAAAGGGCCTACTTTTATTATTTTCAACAGTTCTTTTTATCACAATGAAAATAAACTAACACACAGCTTTACAAAAATAAATTTTTATTAAAAGCAGTAGAGTCTGAGCAGGAGACAGTACAAAGAATGTAAACAATGTAAACATCACTACATTCAGCTCAGCCCGACGAATCCTGAAAGACAACTCTAAATGCTCTATGTGCCCTTACTAGCAAGATACATTGATCTATTATACAGAGAAAACACGCTCTAACTTTGATTTGGAATAAGTATTTTATCGAAGTCGGTCCCAGCGCCAAATACTGGCATCATCACAAACAGCTATTAGAATACTGCTATCCCTGCTATAACTGTTTTGTCGAATAGCAGCACCACATTTATTATGAGTCAGTGTTGTACATCTAGGGGAAAACAAGACAACAGGTTAAATGCCATTCACAGAAAATGTTGTCAGTATCTAACTTAACCAGTGAATTAGGAAACAAATAGATATTCCAAGCCCTATAAGAAGCATTGAGAACATCACTAAGAGTTCAATCTCAATTTTCATAAAGTTTGGGTACTTTAAAAAAAAAACAAAGTAACTTGTCACCAAAGTACTCATGATAACCAGTCACTATGATAAAAGATAAAGGCTTTAAAATAACTGAACTCTTTAAGTGTTAAAAATGATTTAAGGATGATACCTTAAGTATCAATTACTTCCTCTATATTGGCATAACAATTGTGAAAAGGGCAGGAATTATCAATAACATTTCTAAATACTTACTTGGCTTTATGAGGATCTTCCACTTCTAAATCCCAAACATAAAGTTTGCCGACCTGATTGCCCAATGCAAGCATCTGTACAAACATATTTTTTAAAACGTCAAGTTGTTAAAATAGGTTATAAAGCATTCACGCATTTCTAAGACATATTCATACTGCAAAAACACCTCAGCTCCAGTTTATAGCCATACTCATAATTATTTATTTGCATCTTAAATTTCAGATTTGTAAGTGGGGATAAGAGCAATTAATAACTCAATGAAGCACCTTGAGTAAATCAGAAGGCATTCTGCAATTTATGAAGGACTTTATTGTTTATTAAACAAAAAAAATTTTTTTTTTAAATATTTTTATTTTATTTCTAGGAGAGAGACAGAGACAGCGTGAGCAGGGCAGGGTCAGAGAGAGAGGGAGATACAGACTCCGAAACACGCTCCAGGCTCTGAGCTGGCAGTCAGCACAGAGCCCGACGCAGGGCTCGAACCCACGAACCGCGAGATCATGACCTAAGCGAAAGTCGGACGCTCAACCGACTAAGCCACCCAGGCGCCCCTAAACAAAAATCTTTTTAACATTTATTATTGAGAGACAGACCATGAGCATGGTAGGGGCAGAGAGAGGGGGAGACAAGAATCCAAAGCAGGCTCCAGGCTCTGAGCTGTCAGCACCGAGCCAACGCGGGGCAGTGGGGCTCAAACCCAAATCACGAGATCATGACCTGAGCTGAAGTCCGAAGCTTAACCGACTGAGCCACCTAGGCGTCCCTATGAAGAACACTGTTAAGTACACTGTTAGCATGTACTCTTTACTCTGCCTTAAAGAGTTGTAGCAAAAATTACAGACAGCTCCTCCAAAGCTTTCTTAGAAAATAAATACCCAAGTAATTTATTACCACAAAATCCTAACACCAATCTCTTTAAAATTTTAGATACTTTGCCCCTCTGCTGATTTTTCACTAAGTTTTCTACAAAAAAGCTACTTAAAAAGGTTAACAGTCTAATCACCAAAACATTCAATCTTAGTAACATGTTACAGAAAGTGAACTCCTCACTGCCATGCTTGACACCTGTCAACTGCATTTATAATAAGCACTGCAGATGGTGTATAGAGCCATGAAGATGGAATAAATAACAGCAAACCAAAATAATCAATATAGAACACTGAGGTAGATAGATTCCTAGAGGAATCCGAACATGGATGCACAACAGAAAAATGAAATTATAATGGTCTTAAGTAATTTGAATATGTAAAAATTTATTGCTACCTTTTGCCAGAAATCCATAGAAAACCTCATGTACCAAATGTCACACTGGCTGTAATCGAATCGCCCGAGAATAGTCACATTAGACTCACTGGGTTTAATTTTGTCTATATCATCTTCCATTTTGCCAGGTTTCCAGCACACAATGGCATTTTCACAAGACTTTAAAAGAGAGATGAGAAAAAAAAAAGATACATTACGTACAGAACTGAATTTTAAATATATTTTTAAAGAAAATATTTTTTTCTGTACTATGTTTTTAGAACTCACAAAACCGGTTTATCAATCTACTTAATACAGTGATAAACATTCATTTATATTTGGAGTCTCTGCCCACACCTGAGGACAGAAGTCATGTTATCAACAGAATTGAACACTACCCAAAAGCATTATATTATCTGCAATATTCATTTTGAAGTACCAATTTTCTTCGAAACCAAATTCAGCTCTAGATAATCTGGCATCCAGAGACTTGAGTGTTTTACAGCAAAGGTAAAATTACAAAACCTGTATACAAATAGATGGCCTTTCAATGTGTCCCCTGCTCAGAGATCAGATTGTAAGAGAAGGCAATTAAATGCAGCGGTTTAACAAGACATTGATATGGGCAAAGGACTGAAACAGAGTAAGTAACACCTTCCCTCTCCTGTAACATCATATATTTGCACACATCCTAGTTAAGCAGTAAGTGGTAAAGAACACACTGGAAGAAAAAAACTACAAAACAGTGGGCACTATTAATATTATAGGTCAGTGGTGTGCCAATTAAGGGACATTTAGCAATGTCCCTGGCCTTTAGTAGGTAGAGGCCAGAGATGTTGCCGAACATCGTACAATGTACAGGATGGCCCTCTCATAAAAAAAAATATCCAGCTCAATATCTCAACAGAATCTAGACTGAGAAATTCCCTTGTAGGTGGAGAGCACCTCCTGGAATTTTACAGGACACAGCCTACACAATCGTATGTGGCAGCTCTGTCAAGTTCACTGATATATGAAATAGGTTAACAGAAGGGCCACAGGAAGATGAGGGAGGAGACAACACCCTTTTTCTCTTCTCTGCCTTTTGTAGATCATTTGAAATCACATGGCTATCTAGCTGACATACAAGGTCTTTACTGTAAAGTACCCTGGAGATCACCTAATCTGGTACCTTTTAACTAAGTGCACACTTGGACTGAGAGCCTGTATACTTCCCTCAAAAGACTCACCTTGGTCCCAGCCTTACTGAATGAGAATCTCTACAAGGCAAGGCCAAAGCAGAAGAACTGGAACACAGCTCTTCAAGTGCTTGTCACTGATTACCCTGGTAAAGGACCCTTACTTAATTAGTAGAGTCTCCTCATGGAGAAATAAAACTTAAGAACGTAAAAAGAATTTGACAAGCCTAACAGACGACGACACTTGAAAATCACGTAGAGAGCTTTTTAAAATTACAAATTCCCACGTCCTTGTGCCAGATTTAGAATCTCCAAGAGTGAGGCCTAGGAATCTATTTTTACACTGTTCCCCTTGCGATTCTGATGCAGACATAGATTTAAGACCACCAGTATAGTTCTTTCAGGTCAGCTTCCAGAAACCTAAAATGCAGAAATCCTTGCCTGTTGTCTGATTAAGTTCTACGAATAGAAATTGTAGCGTTGGTGGCTTTTTACCTTTATTTCCAAAATGATACAGTAAATGAATTTTCCCCTATTTATCCTCACTCTAGCTTGGAAAACTAAATATTAAATATAAAGGGAACATAAAACTGCGAAAGGTACAGAAAAGGCAGATGAGTTAGGAACCTTGGGGCATGAAGAACATTTGGTCCCTTGGTTTTCTTTGGCTTCATTTACACACCCCAAGCTGGATTCTAGCAATGGCAGCAACTGCCCAGTCCGAACCGATAAAGGCCAAACAAACTCCCAACAAAAGACGGTTCTCTCTAGCCACAGAACCAGGAAGATAGCAACACAGCAAGAGAGAACACTTTCAAACACCCTACTCCAGCCAAACACCCCAGGGAAAAAACAACCAAACCTGGGCCTACCCTCCTGTGAGCCAGTAAAGGCCCAATGCGGAGCACTTCTCAGGTGGTTAACTATGCACCTCAAGTGCATATCTGACTCTCCGTATCTATCCCTCATCATAATGAGGTAACTCCCATCCTCTCCAGCTGGGGTGGTATCAAGAGGCCCAGCAGAAATTGGCATGTTTACTTACCATCAGCCCAAACCTAGGGTCACTGAAGACTTGGGAAACAATAGGGAGATATTCTCATCTGGACATGCCCTACCACCTGCCAATCATGAAGCAGCGCTGCTCCCTTTCCCCAGCTGAAAATTTATCAGAGGAAGCCTGCTCCAAAAGTTTTAAAGAAAGTAAGACCCAGAGTCTTGTATAATACTCAAAATATCCAGATCTCAATGAAAAAGTCATTGTCCTACCAAGAATCTTAGAAAATCTCAATTTTAATGCTAGAAGACAATAAATGCCAACACTGACATGACACATATGTTGGAACTACCTAAAAAGGATTTTAAAACAGGATGATAGAAAGGTTCGATGAGCAATTACAAACACACTGAAAACAATGAAAGTCTCGGCAAAAAAATAAATAAAAAGTATCAAATGGAAATTTTAGAGCTGAAAAATACTACCACCGAAACAAGAAAATCAATGGAAAGGTTCAACAGAAGAGAGGTGAACAGAGTCAATAAATTTCTAGTTAGAACAGAAACTATCCAATTTAAACAAAAGAAAACAAAAAATGGTAGTCCCAGGGGCCAAATAAAAGATTTAACATTCATAGCATTAGAATTCCAAAAGGAGGGGAGGAAGAGAACAGGCCTAAAAACGATTTTTAATAATGGCTGAAAAGTTTCCAAATCTGGGACAAACTATGTCCCCGGGGGACATAAATCTACTACAAATTCAAGGTGAATAAACCCCAGAAGGTAACCTCAAATCCGTATCATGTCACATCACATTGAAGCTGCTGAAAATTAGAAAGACAACAGAAAAAAGTCCTGAAAGCAGTTAAGACAGAACACCTGTGTTTAGGAAAAAACAATTCCAATGATGTCAGGTATCTTATCAGAAACCACAGACCCCGGAAAGAGGGAGTACAACATTTGTTGAAGGTTTGAAGAAAAGAATTGTCAACACAAAATCCTATAAGGAGCGAATGTACCTTTCAAGAATGAAGAACCAACGGGGACATTCTCAGAGGAAGAAAAATGAAGAATTTGTCACAAGTAGACCTGCCCGAAAAGTATGGTGACAGGCACTTTTATAAACATAAGAGAAATAACATAAGAAGGAATCTTGGAAAACCAGGAGGGAATAAAGAAAAATGGAAAAAACAAAAGGAGTAAACACAATAGCCTCCTTTCCCTCTGGAGTTTGAAAGTTATGTTGGCTGGTTGAAGCCAGAATGGTAATACTTTTTGACGCTCTCAAGTATAAAGGGAACATTTACGACAATTATACTGTAAATGGAGGACAAAGTGACCTACAGGAAAATAAGGCTTCTATACTTCATGCAAAGTGGAAAAATGTTGATAGAAGACAGGTTAGGGAAATATGTATTTATACTTATGTTTGCATGTTATATTTTCAGGCAACTTTTTACTTTTACTCTACACTATTTTATACCTAAAGTGACTTTCTTATAGACAGCATAACAAAAATACATAATACATATGACAAAAGGTAACAAAATAGGTAATACACATATATAGCATAACCTCTAGAGGAAGCACCAAAAAAGCTACCTAAAGAAATGTACTCAATACTACAGATAAATCAAATTGAAATTCTAAACGATGTTCACATAGGGGTACCTGGCTGGTTTAGTGAGTCGAGCATGCGACTCCTGATGCAGGAGCTCTGAGGCAAGCCCCTACATTAGGTGTAGAGCCGACTAAGAAAAAAGATGTTCATATAACCTATAGGAAATTAGGGAAATAACCCACATAAAAGAAAAAAATTAAAGGATCCAGTCACCAAGACAGAGCAATAACAAGCAACCCACAGAGCAGCAGAACATCCTAACACTGAAAGCAATATGGGAAAAACCCACAATTACAGCTGGAGACTTGCCAATCTCTCAGCAATTGACAAAATAAGTAGACAGAAAAATCCGTTAAGATATGGAATTCAACCATGCCATCAAGAAGAGCACCTAAGTCACACTTACAGAACTTACACCCAAACAGAAATGCATGTTTTTTTTTTTTAATTTTTTTAATTTTAATTTTTATTTATTTCTAGGAGAGAGAGAGAGACAGCATGAGCATGGGAGGTTCAGAGAGAGAGGGAGACACAGACTCTGAAATAGGCTCCAGGCTCTGAGCTGGCAGTCAGCACAGAGCCCGACGTGGGGCTCGAACCCACGAACCGTGAGATCATGACCTAAGCGAAAGTCAGACGCTTAACCGACTAAGCTACCCAGGCACCCCAGAAATGCACGTTCTTTTCAAGCTCCCGTGGAACATAATACTTATTTGAGAAAAGCCTCAAGTCAATAATCTAAGCTCCCTTGGAGCCTGTGGGTGGCTCAGTCAGTTAAGCATCCTGACTTTGGCTCAGGTCATGATCTCACCGTCCACGGGTTCAAGCTCCACATGAGGCTCTGTGCTCACAGCTCAGAGCCTGGAGCCTGCTTCAGATTCTGTGTCTCCCTTTTCCTCTGCCCCTCCTTTGCTCAAGTTTGCTCGCACTCTCTCTCAAAAATAAACATACACAAAATTAGAAAAAATGATTTAAGCTCCCACACCTTAAGAAATCAGTAAAGGAGCAAAATATACTCATAGCAAACAAGAGAAAGAAAAGATAAAAAAAAATTTATGAGTCTCTACCAGATCAACAAAAAAGGAAGACGATAAATGACCAGTTTCAGGAATAAAAAAGCGTGATCTATAGAGACCTTGCAGTTATCAAAAGGGCAAAAAGAATATTACCAGCAAGTGTACACATCAATTTTACTTTAGATATAATGGACCAGTTACTCAAACAGCACAGGTTACCACAACTCACACAATATGAAATAGTTAATTTGAACAGCTCTTTTTAACTTTCGGGAAGTTGAATCTGTTATCTTTAAAATTCTCCCTCAAAATTTCTAGGCCCAGATGATTTTTTTTTTTTTTTTAAATTTTTTTATTTATTTCTAGGAGAGAGAGAGACAGCATGAGCAGGGGAGGGTCAGAGAGAGAGGGAGTGACAGACTCTGAAACAGGCTCCAGGCTCCGAGCTGGCCGTCAGCACAGAGCCCGACGCGGGGCTCGAACCCACGAACCGCGAGATCATGACCTAAGCGAAAGTCGGACGCTTAACCGACTAAGCCACCAAGGCGCCCCTAGGCCCAGATGATTTAACTGCAGAATTCTAACAACCACTTATGAAGAATTAACATCAATTCTTTATGATTTCTTCCAGAAAATAGGAGGGAAAACTCCCCAATTCATTTTATAAAGCCAAAAGCCAGTGCTATCAATAGGAAAACCAGACAAAGCAATACAAAAAACTTCAGACTAATACAGTCTCAAGCACACAAATATTGAACAAACTATCAACTATTAGCAACATATATAAAAAATTACACACTAAGACCAAATAAACTTATGCCAGGGATATAGGACTAGATCAGTATTAAAAAAAAAAATGATGGGTACCTGACAGCAGGACCTCAGAGCAGAGCCTGCTTGGGATCCTCTCTACCCTAATCTGCCTCTCCCCCAATCCCACAGATTTTCTCTTTCTCAAAGTAAATAAACTTTCAAAAAAAAAAAGAAAAAAAAAAGGAATATATTGCATTAACAGGTTAAGGAAGAAAAGCCATATAATCATAGCAACTGTTACAGAAAAATTCAACATGCATTCATGATAAAACTCTCTAAATATTAGCAAGGGGGACAGTTCTCAACTTGATAGAGAACATCTACAAAAAACAGCTAATTGTGAAAGATTGAATTCTTTCCCCTTTAACATCAGAAACAAATCAAAAACATCTCAAGACTCTAATTCAACGTAGTACTAGAAGGTTCCCAGTGCAATAAGACAAGAATAGAAAGGAAAATATAAAACTGTCCCTATCTGCTGATGACATGATGGTCTATGTAACAAATCCCAAGTACTGGACAAAAAGCCCTCCTAGAGAACTAGGTCACAGGATTCCAGGTCAATATGTAAAAATCAAATGCATTCTTTTAAACTAGCAAAAACACATAGAAATAAGGAACATCATTTATAATCAGAAAAAAGAGAAGTACTAAGGTATAAATCTAATGAAGCATATACAGGACCTGTATGCTAAAAGCTACATAATGCTGATAATAAAAATCAAAGATCTAAATAAATGGAATGTCATACTATGTTCATGGACTGGAGAGCAAAGATATCAATCCCCCGCCAAGGGGGACTATAGAGCCAGACTATAGTCTATAGACTATATAGACTATAGTCTATAGCCAGCTCTGACTATAGAGCCAGAGGAACCAAGACTGTATATAGCAGTGGTAAGAGGGAAATAGAACAGAAAAACCAGAAAGAGCCTCATACAAGTAAGCCAAACAATTTTTGAGCAAGGTGCAAAAGCAGTTCAAAAGAGAAAGAGTAGTTTCTCAACCAATGGTGAATAACTGGATATCCACAGGCAAAAAACCAACTACTAGCTAAGCCTTATACACAAATGGACTCAAAATAGATCATACATCTAATGTAAAACTAACACTATAAAACTTTTAAGATGAACACAGGAAAAAAATCTTTAGGATCTGGAGCATGAAGAGCTTTTAAATGTAACATCAAAAGCACGATCCATAAAATAATTTTCTTCCAACAAAATTCAATAAATGGAAACTCGTCAAATTAAAAACATTGGCTCTGCAAAAGACCCTGTTAAGAGGATGAAAAGACAAGTGACAGACTGGAAGAAATTTTTGCAAACTACATATCTGATACAGGATTCATATTTAGAATGTATTAAGAACTCTTAAAACTCAACAATAAAAAAAACACAAAACCAATCCAATTAGAAAATGAGCAAAAGATATGAAAAGACATCATCGAAAAGGATTTATGGATCGTAAATAAGCACATGAAAAAGATGTTCACCATCACTAGTCATCAGAAAAATGCACATTAAGACCAGGATGAGATCTCACTACACACCTATCACAACAGCTAAGATAAAAAATAATGACAATACCAAATGCCGGCGAAGATTCGGAGACACCGGATCGTTCATACATTGCTGGTGGGAGTGTAAAATGGCACGGCCACTCTGGAAAATAGTTTGGCAGTTTCTTAAAAAACTAAACACACTTAACCATGACCCAGCAATTGCCATTCTAGGCATTTATCCCGGAGAAATGAAAACTTAAGTCCACAAAAAAACCTGTACACGATTGTTCATTAGCAGCTTTATTTGTAATAGCCCCAAACTGCAAAGGACCAAAATGTCCTCCAATAGATGAATAGTTACATAAACTGAGGTACATCTGTACCATGGAATACTATGAAGCAATATAAAGGGAAAACTATTGATACACACAACAACTTGGATGGCATTACACTGAGTGAGAAAAAAACCAATCTTAAAAGGTCCCATACTGTAACATGCTTGAACTGACAAAATTCACGTGATAAAATGACGACACAGAACTACACGCACACATTGTACAATGTCAATTTCCTAAATATGATATTGTGTTATAGTTATGTGAGATGTATCTGAAAGAAATCGGGTGAAGGGCAATATGGGACCTCTCTGTACTTTCTTTGAAACTTACTGTCCATTGAATTATTTCAAGATCAAAAGTTTACAAAAAGGAAACTTATACCTATATCTAGGAAAACTATACCTAGAAGGCCAAGAAAAAAAGTCAGGCTCTGCTCAAGAAGCTATGAAATGCCCTGAAATCCACATCAAGAAAAGAGACTGGATAGCATTTTTTCCAAATATGACAATCCTAAATACTCAGATAACATCACAACCAACTACTTATATTATCAGCAAAAAAATATGTAAATATACATCAACACATTAGAGATCAGGGCTTGACAAACTACAGCCCACAGCCAACCCCAGCTGTCTGTTTTTGTAAGTACAAATTTACCGAAATGGACACAAACATACCAAAAAAACCCACTACTGACTTTAGAAATTGGGTTATTTTATAATAACATCAGGTATCAGAGAAGAATATCATCTTAAAAGTTAATGTGTTTCCTGTTATTACAGCACAAGTTATAATAATTCATCAGGATGTCATATGCCTGAAAAGAGTTTCCAAATCTATGAGGCTCCGAGGGAAAAAAAAAAAAGGAATTTCCCATTTGCCATCCAATTTACCAAACTGAAAAAACTGTGCTGCCTGAAAAGTTCCCACTCACATAAACACAAACAACAGAAGTACAACTTAACACAAGTTAGCATACCTTGGAAAGTATCAAATCACCTAACCATCGCACACAATCGACATAATTCCTATGTATGTCTCTGGTGGAAAAGTCAGGAAAATGAATTTTCTGAGAAATAAATGGCCTGAAAGGGAAATGTCAAAAGTTATAAGAAAACAGGGTAGTAGAATCACATGAATTTTCACCTGCAGATTTATAAAACTTTAATAAATACAATACGCTATCTACTCAATCTTTTAAAGTTTAGCATCAACAGTCTATGAAAGTCAATTGTATCTAGATTATTTCAAAAGAACATCATCTTTCTAGAACAATGACACATCATTCCAAAGGCTGCTAAAGAGAAGATTAGATAAGAGTCCTGCCTTGAGGAACAATTTCTGAAAATGGTATCTGAAAGGAATCTGGCATTTCATAAGACTTTTCCTGTACTTATTTGGGAAAGTAAAACATACTTTTTTTTTTTTGCTTCAAGATGTCTGTGAGAAGACCACACACCACCAGTACTACCAGTTCTACAATTAAACGTATACCTAACATTTCTAATCTAGTAATTCAGTTTTAAACTGAAATAACTATAGAAGAATGATATGCCATGAATGAGTTACGTCTTGGGCAATTCAACATGTCCTTTCTACTTTTCCCTCATAGGCAAAAAAGGATGTTGGGTGGACTCCTCTCCTACATTCCTTCCAATTCTATTTCTGGGAGCTTTTCTTTATTAACACATTAAAATGTTATTCATGATCTGATATGAATTCTTAACTCTGCTATAATTATGTTCATTGCTTTTTAGCCAAATAAATATTATAATCTTTGCTTAAACCTCTTAAGACCAGCATAACTCAGTGTTACTTTCTGTAAACTGTGAACTATGGTTTCTGATTATTTCAGAGCTCTAGAAAATATAAAAACATAAATTTAATATTCTAACCCTTGGGGTTCTAAAAGGGAAATCTGAAAGGTGAACTAATTTTCACAGGCCACCGAGGTCTCACAAATGTTAGTGCGTTGAAATATTTGTTGCTGATTATCAATTTAACAGATAACCTATTATACTCTGGTTTGATAACCAGAAAGTAAATGCTAGCTAGCTCTTTGTTAAAACAAAAGTGCCAACTCATTTAACATATGCCGATTTATGACAGTTATAGTGAAAGTGCTAACAGCCTGATCAGATTCTGAAAAGACAGGTACTGAGTTCAAGAAATGAAGCATTTCAGGGGCGCCTGGGTGGCTCAAGTCTGTTCAGTGTCTGACTTGAGCTCGGGTCTGATCTTGGGATTCATGGGTTTGAGCTCTCCATTGGATTCTGTGCTGACAGCTCAGAGCCTGGAGCCTGCTCTGGATTCTGTGTCTCTCTCTTACTCTGCTTCTCCCCTGCTTGGCACTCTCTCTCTCAAAATTGAACATTAAAAAAAATTTAGGAATTTAAGCATTTCAAAAACAGATTTGAATTGAAGCATTTCAGAAATAAATTTTTCGAAAAGAAAAAACAGAGGATCGCCTGGCTGGTTCAATGGGCGGAGTGTGTGTGTGTCTCTCTTTTTTTTTAAATTTTTTTTTCTTTCTTTTTTTTCTTAATGTTTTATTTATTTCTGAGAGAGACAGAGAGACAGAAAGAACAGGGGAGGGTCAGAGAGAGAGGGAGACACAGAATCTGAAGCAGGCTCTAGGCTCTGAGTTACTGTCAGCACAGAGACGGACACAGGGCTCAAACCCACGAACAGTGAGATTATGACTTGAGCAGAAGACGGAACCTTAACCGACTGAGCCACCCATGCGCCCTGCAGACTGTGTCTCTTGATTTCGGGGTGTAGGTTTAAGACCCATGTTGGAGGGTATAGAGATTATATTTAAAATAAAAATGTTTGTATATATTAAGAAAACTGCCAACTCATAATCCCATTAAGCAGCTTCCTGCTTTCGAATTTTATCCATTTAAAAAAAGGATAATCATTTAATGGACAGATTTATGTTACCTTGAATCAAAGCCAAGAAACTCACTTAAAAAAATCAAGATTTACTGTCTTGATGTAAAATTTAGTGTTGACAAATAATATGAGTAACATTATTCAGAAGGTCTTTACCCCACAGCTAGTTTAAGCAGCTTAACATCATTATAATATAAAAAGCCAAGCATATGCATACCTAAATAAGTGAAACATGCTCCTAAATTGAGAAGAAAACACAATTTAAAGGGGACTTTGAAAGATGAGCTACAAACAGACAAAAAAAAGCAAAGCGCTTCCATTTAAAATTAGTAAATTTTATGGGATGTAAATTGTACCTCAAAGTTATTAAAAAGGGCTCTAAACTCAATCTTAGGGGATTATGTTATGGTTTGGATAAAGTAAAACACATCGTCATCCACCAGCATGAAATAAATCATTTTAAATAGGACAATTTTTACCTGTTAGTTTTATTTGGATTATAATCATAAGATTCTTTAATTGCATTCATCATTCTCTTTGAATTGATCCTCCAAAGTTTAAGAGAGTGATCCATACCACAGGACATTATTTTTTCACCCAAAAGATCATAATCCTGTATGTAAAACAAAAAAGCTGATATAATATTGCCCAGACTATCCAACTGTCATCTGATGTACCAGTGAACTGTATTTCAAGTAACAAACATTTCTGAGTTTCATCTATGTAGCCTGTAAATAAGAGCTGTTACTGCTTTCAAGATGTAATTTTAACTGATTTGTCACCACCGCATATATGAGCTTATATAAATCAAGAAAATAAATTGTTTGAATTTTGTTTTATCTATTCAATTATCTTTAAATATTACCTTTGCTTGATTGTGAAGGTAAATAGAATGTTGAGGGAAAGTAATTATTCTATGATGCAAAGACCTGAGTAAGTTTGTTTTGTCTATTAAACAATGAAACTGACAGCTGTACATGAAACTATACAATGAGTCTTAAAACATCGGAAATTTTGC
The DNA here is from genome assembly GCF_003009895.1 of Hyaena hyaena. NCBI lineage: Eukaryota > Metazoa > Chordata > Mammalia > Carnivora > Hyaenidae > Hyaena > Hyaena hyaena. The sequence goes on along the minus strand of NW_024081297.1, from coordinate 959,609 downwards.
TTTATCTGTATATCTACATCAAAACACTACAGTTACATTGGTTTTAAGTTCACTTTTAAAGAAAAAAGGTCTAAGAAAAGGAAATAACATATTTTAACTTTCTCATTTGCTATCTACTAATTGTTAAGACGGCTAACAGATCATCCATTATAACAACCTTATTCACCTTATTTCATAAAACAGGCACAGAGATGCGCTTAAATTTAGTACGTGATTCATGTCAAAGAAAATCTCACACATGAATCTTTCTAGTAAGGGAACTCTTTCTGTATTATGCTCTCATTTTAAGAAATAACAGGAGAAGGGCACCTGGCTGGCTCAGAGCATGCAACTCTGATCTTGGAGTTGTGAGTTCGAGCCGCATACTTGGTGCAGACTACTTAAAAACAGAATCTTTAGGAAAAAAAAAAAAAAAAAGACCATTGAAGAGTTCTATTTATGGAGAAAGACATCTTCCTTATTAATCTAGGTATTTATCTTAATTTAATCTTCGAAGTGATCATGAACACAGTTTTACAAGATCCTAGAGCTTTAGGTTTGGTGTTTACTGAATTCAGAAGTCTGGTTGCTTCTACTTCTAATTACCTCACTGTCAACAGCACCAAGACACCCTTAGAGCCAGTAGCTCTTATTTATTATTCTTAAAAAAGGATGGTAGTCATGGCTCTTCAGACAGAGAAGACCAGACGGGAGAGTGCTGCTGCAACTTCTAGAATCTCCAAGGTGACAAGGTAGCTGAAGGGTAGGTATGATTCTCTCAAGAGCATACACATGCCAACTACAGGACTAGTCAGTACTTCCAATTAACATGCTACCTGCTTCCAAACACCATCCCCTTTCCATCATTTCCTAACATACTGAAGGGTTGTCAAACCACTAAATAAGCCATAAATGGAACATACGTAAAGCTAAAATAATGTAAAATTGTGAAAATACTAGCATCTCATTAAAGCGGGTCAACAGATTATAATACATAAAGATTACATGACATCAAAGAGTTACCTAAAACTCAGTTTAAATATAATGAAACGGTTTCCTAAAAATGGGTCTTATATTTCAACCTCAAATAAATGATGAAAGTTGATCTCAATTGCTAACTAGCTTAACTTTTTTCTTTAATGCCTGAGAAACAGCAGAACAAAAGTTAGCTTGGTGATTTCTGAGTGAGCAAGTTCAAGGTATTCTTTCATGGGAATCCAGGTACTGGTATAAAGTGCAAGAGTACAGATGAAACGCAAAGAGCCTGACTCGCTTTATTCCTTCATCTTTCAGCGATAAACCTCGTGATACCACAAGCAAACGAAACGAGTGCCTGGCAGGCTATACAAAAACATATGCTTTCTTATATAAGGGTTCCACAGGGATTGTTCAGAGCTCTGTAGCTCTGCACACCTGAAAGTCACTGCCCTGCAGCTTTCAACTTACAGCACTTAGAACTTCATCTCTGTGCCCTTCTACGCCTCCAAATATTGCCACCAGAGTGTCTGTTTGGATATTCCATAATCGTAAAGCATGATCTAGTACAGACATAAAAAAAATTAAAATGGACTTTAGACATTTATTTACTCTGAACTTTCAAACCTCTTTAAAGAAATAAAAGTACAGAAATATGCACAGTGAGGATGTGGAATCCAATTATATAGCAACAAGATATTTATATCAACATGTAGAATTAAAAAAGGACGAGCTCAAAATCAAAAAAAAAATTTCTGTGGTCTTAAGATATATTTAGGTTATTTTACTCAAATAATTTCTTTTCAATAATATCCTGATTTGATGGAGTCATGCCCCTGACATAATATAACACTTAGGTATTTGACATAAATAAAGTTTATGTTATGTCACAGAACAAGATACTAAAGGTTTTCCCTCCAGAGAATCCACATTTAGCTGTTGAAGGGGACTGAGCAGATTTATGAGATTTCTACAGGAAACCCAAAATATGATTAAAAACTAAACATATCACAACATACTTTTATAGGATTAGACCTCTTAGAAATATAAACTATAATTTGAGTTATCTCATCCACTAAACATTAGCAACAAAATACACAGCAACATTAATATAAAAATGACTGTACAACTTGAAATCTGGGAAGGCCCACACTGTACATGACTAATAACCTATTCCATAGGGAACACTAAAAGGTGGTAATAAATTATGTTTACTAGTGACAATTAACATTGCTATAAAAAATTATTTCTTGATTCCAATTATGTAGTTTTTTTTTGTTTTTTTTTTTTAAATATTTTTTTATTTATTTCTAGGAGAGAGACAGTGTAAGCAGGGGAGGGTCAGAGAGAGAGGGAGACACAGACTCTGAAACAGGCTCCAGGCTCTGAGCTGGCAGTCAGCACGGAGCCCGACGCGGGGCTCGAACCCACGAACCGCGAGATCATGACCCAAGCGAAAGTCGGATGCTCAACCGACTAAGCCACCCAGGCGCCCCCCAATTATGTACAGTTTTTGTATGGACATTTGTTTTCATTTCTCTTGTCCACATACACACACAGAAATGGTATTTCTATTTCTGACTTTTTGGGAAACTTCTAGACTGTTTGTTAAGGTGGGTATGTTTTACGCTCCCACCAGCAATGTATGGGGGGGTTCAAACTTCTCTATATTCTAGTCAACATGGTATGTTTTTCTGATTATAGTCCTCCTACTAGGTATGAAGTGGTGTCACTGTGGTTTTGATCTGTATGATCCTGAGCACCTTTTCATGTGCTTACTGGACAACTGTGTATATTCTTTAAAAGAGGTCTTTAAAAATGGTCAAAACCTTTGACCATTCTTTTAAGGGTTGTATTCATTACTGAACTGTAAGAGCTCTTTATACAAATCCCTTATTAGATATGAAATTTGGAAAATATTTTCTCATATTCTGTAGATTATTTTGCACATTGGGGGAAGAGCTGGGTTAAAAAAGTTGTGATATTTAGAAACAAGTGTAGCATTATGACCTAGATCATCTTTAAAGAAATACCTGGGCCCACCTACTATTATCGGAAGAAAGTTGTCAGCTCTTCTTAGGTGTCGATTTCTAAACCTAAGTCTTGATGGTCAAAGAAAAATCACAGTGAAACATTTTCACGTAAGAGTTTTGATTTGAGGACATCTGTTACTATAAGCAGATGGGGGAGTGGAGGTTACAAGTTTGATAAGCCTTTATTTGTTGACAGCCTTTAAAAAGAATAAATTTGAGTAGAATGATAATGTAGAAGTAAAAGGAAAAAAGGCAATCAAGAACAGAATGCAGAAATAAGAACGAGCCAGCTCATTTCAGAGAGCTCAAAAACGATGTAAACGCCTGAATGAAACCCCAATAAACTTACAGTGCCAATACAGGCATAAAGAGCAAGGGAAGGCTTTCTCTTGATAAGTATGGGAAATATTTCAAAGAGCTTATGTTGGAGACTTTAGCATTTTAAGGAAGTCTATTAGAGGATTGTTTACAACACAGAAATTTGATGTCCACAGGGAAAAACAATTTTCAGATGCTATTTTCTTACTTCATGACTGGTCAGAGTAAGACGATTTGCAACACTTAAAAATTCTGAAAACTGTCTTAATTTTGGTGTTCTGCCACTAAAATGAATAAAGTTTAGTAAAATAATTCAACTGAGGATGGATGATCATAATGCACAGGAAGGGTAACACATAATCTTCAGTACCAATTATTTCATTTATGTCTGATGTTAACAGTGTATTTCATGGTCCTTTTAACCAATTCTTGGACTGGCAATGCTAATAAAGCCTAGGATTTTTCTACTAAAACATGTTTTATAAATTCCTTTTAAGTTCTGCCTTTTTTTTTTTTAACCTAAAAACTCTGTCCCTTAAAAAAAAAGTCATTCCCAAATAAAGAGAACTAAAGAAATATGTGCTTCTCTTACCTTTGCTTACTGACAGGAGGAGATTTGGATCTCTTGGGTGGAATTTCAGCTCATTGATAGCATTTCCATGGCCAACATAATGCTACAACAAATTTATAACATTCAACTGTCATATTAAATCAATAAATTCTCTCATTAATTTTAAGAGAATGGAAAAATAGTTTCACTTAAAATAATGGTTCTCAACCCTGGCTACATTAAAATCCCCTGTCAAAGTTAAACAAACAAACAAACAAAAAAAGATGCTCAAGTTCTACCTGCAGGTATTTGGATTATACTGAATTAGCTAAGGCCCAAGAAAGGATCTAAAAGATTCTCAGGTGATTCTAATGTGCCCCAGGGTTTAAATAAACTTATTTTAAAGAGATGTGCAAAAATTCTCTCAGTATCAAATTCCCAGAGTTCACCTTTTGGCTCTTTACAAGGTGCCCTTGACTCTTTATTTGTAATTAAAATGTTTGGAAAAGACTTACTCTTCCACTATAGTTCATTAGAGCCTCTCAGGATAAAGCAAGGCAGGAGGAAAATTATTCTATTTTTTAAAAATTGCAAATAAAAACTTCCTGCTAATTCCTTAATCTGTATTATCTAAATGTGACAAAGGTCTCAAAAGATTTGTCTAAAGGAAACAAAAAGGAAACCACAAATCAAATTAGAAATTGTACAGACACGGATTCCACTAGTTTTAAATGAAAAAAGTGTGCATTCCAAAAAGGGCAGATCTACAATGTATCCAAAAAAACCCACCTTTATGCACTGCATGGTTATGGGATTAATTATCCTAATTATGCCTCTAGATCCAGCAACAGCCAGCAAAGGATGGCTTGTATTGCTATCATACGTCCACGCACAAGTGTAAAAGTTTTCATCAGCCTAAGAAACGCCAGTTAAGAAATAGAATTTGTTTTTGAAAAGTAAGCACGTCAGTGATTCTAGTATAGTACAAGGCAGCCTCCAAAGAAATGCTCAAGCTTGTACAAGCCAGACCTTCCACTCAATTGGATTACTATTTCGAGATGCCTTCACTCAACTGTCATTTGATAGCAGCCATGAACAATATGCAAATGAATGGGTATCCTTGTGTCCCAGGAAAACTTGATTTACACAAACATGTAGCTCGCCCCATAGGCTGTAACTTGCTGACACTTGTTTTAGCCCAGTACTTCTGACTATGCATCTCTAGACAAAGATCAGGAACTATTCAGTTTTCCACCTTTTCCTGTGAATCTTTCCCAATATGGCTACCGATCAGTTCTTTCCATAGAAATGATGGAAGACTGAATATCCTTGCCTTTTCTTTTTTGCTACGTTTTTCAAATGGATCTTAAAAGAAACAGCTTTAACTGCCTAACCTTTTGGCTTTTTAAACCTTCCTTTTTCTTTCTGTATTCATATTTTGCAATACTGTATTTCCCAAACAAACTGCATGCTTATTTTTCCCCTATAGGCTTTGGGGTTCAAATACTTGGCATGACTGCCAGTCACGGCACAGCTCCTGATCAACCGAAATTCATGAAGATAACTACCCTGACATGACAGAACTCTATGTAAGGTCAAAGAAACAGGAGGTTTTAGCTACGCTCTTGCTATCATTTTCTATTACTGGATTTCTACCCGATCTTCACCAAAAGAACGAGAAGCAATCTATTACTGGATTTCCAATGCTTACCTCCAGCCATCTCCCCCACCTCCCTCATATCCACTTTAAAATGCAATTCTAGGAATCAGGAAAATTAAACTAAATACAAGGACTCTCTTGTGATAGTAAAGGAAGAGCACTGGTTAAAGAAAGGATCAAGTTCAACTTTAGGGAACTAATTAATTTAGAAAAGTTTTGGTGTACTTATTGAAACTCCTTTAGTCAAAAATAGTAGAAACCCAAGAAAGGATACATCAGCATCCACGTAAGACTGCAACAACCGGATTTCTCCTTGTGAGTGACATTCATATAAGGTAACCTAATAAAAACAAAAATACGGTAAATTTCATCTCAAATACAGAAATATACTTTCTTCACCTGTGAAACATTTTAGTCACAAATGTGCCTTAAAGACACTACAGAAACTTCTCTAGGGGTGCCTGGATGGCTTTCAAATAGCTTCTTTAGTGGTGCATGGGTGGCTCAGTTTGTTAAGCATCCGACTTTGGGTTCGGTCATGATCTTGCAGTTCGTGAGTTCAAGCCCCACACTAGGCAGGCTGTGCTGACAGCTCAGAGCCTGAAGCCTACTTCAGATTCTCCCTCTCCCTCTGCCCCTCCCCTGCTCACTCTGTGAGTCTCTGTCTCAAAAATAAACATACATTAAAAAATAATAATAATAAAATAATAGCTTCTTTAAACTTATGGAAATCATTATAAAAATTTTTTAATGGTTATTTATTTTGGAGAGAAAGAGACACAGAGTGTGAGTGGGGGAGGGTCAGAGAGACAGGGAGACACAGAATCTGAAGCAGGATCCAGGCTCTGAGCTGTCATCACAGAGCGTGATGCGGGGCTTGATCCCATGTACTGTGAGATCATGACCTGACCCGAAGTCGGCCACTTAGCTGACTGGGCCACCCAGGCTCCCCAAAAAGTCATTACAAAGACTAATGTATTACATAATTTTCTGAGTATATTAGAAATTGTAGTAATAACAATGGTATATATTTCTAAGGTTTTAAATTTAGATCTCATTCATCATCTAACTGCACCAGCTCTTCACAATGAATATAGTTGGGGGCACACAGGTGGCTTAGTCAGTTAACCGTCTGACTCTTGATTCTGGCTCAGGCTCAGGTCATATCATGGTTCCTGGGTTCAAGCTCCATGCTGAGTGTGGAGCTTGCCTGGGATTCTCTCTCTCTCTCTCTCTCAAGAAATAAACTTTAAAAAACAAAAACAAAAGTAAACACCTCTAAGTAAGGGTGTGGTTTATCATCTTTTAATTAAGTTCTTCAAGTCTTGGGTAGTTCAAGAATATTTACATATTAATTACATATATGAAAGTCTACAATTTGCCTAATAATGTTTTTCTCATGGGCTTGGCTCATCAAATATTACCCTCATTTTTAAAAAAAATCTGTATTTTTGAGAGAGTATGAGCACAAGTAGAGAGAAGGCAGACAGAGAGGGAGACAGAGGATCCGTGTTGACAGCTGAGAGCCCAATATGAGGCTTGAACCCCAACTGTGAGATCATGACCTGAGCTGAAGTCATATGCTTAACCAACTAAGAAATCCACGGGCCCCTAACTTTCTGATGTATGGGAGTCCTTTTCATTTGCCATATATTCTAAGATTAATACTATCTGCATAATATACAATTAAACTGTAATAAATTTCTTTTCATATTCTATACCTCATAGTCATGTAGCAATAACTTATTAATTTTAATAGAAATACATAAGAACTGGGGGTGTCTGAGTGTCTCAGTCGGTTAAGCATCCAACTTCAGCTCAGGTCATGCTCTCGTGGTCCATGGGTTCGAGCCCCACATTGGGCTCTGTGCTGACAGCTCAGAGCCTGGAGCCTGCTGTCCCTCCCCAGCGTGCCCTTTTTCCCTTTTCCTCAAAAATAAACATTAAAAAAAATAAAAAAGAAATATAAGAAGTCTATAAATCATCTATCACTATTAAGTTAATAAAAACTACATTAATATTCTAAAAAATATTTCTTATATGACTGCAAAACTAGGTTGTATCCCAGATTCTTTTTTTCTTTTTAAAGAAGTCCAAACAGCAGAATTTTTTATAATTCAATATACTATGTAATGGCCTTTAATGTCATTTAAGTGTTTATTTTGAATGAGAGATTAATTGTGAGTGGGAGAGGCGTAGCGAGAGAGGGAAAGAAACAAAATCCCAGGAAGGCTCCCACACTGTCAGTACACAGCCTGAAACGAGGATCAATCTCCTGACAGGGGCTAGACTCATGACCAGAGCTCAATTTCAGGACCATGAGATCATGACATGAGCTGAAAGCAAGAGCTGGATGATCAAGAAACTGAGCCACCCAGGCGCACCCCCCTTCAACGTCATTTTAAATGATAATAGGGATACTTTTTGTTAGAATGCATGGAATATTTAAATAAGCATACTGGAGCACAAATTATACTAATTTTCATATTACCATGGCCAAGTTAATGAAGTATGATCTTAGGTTTACAGTGATGTCTTACAGAAGATTCAAGCTAATCAATATAATAGGTTCCCAACTAGGAAAAATAACCTTAATCTTTTCTTGAAACTTTATCACTTTGCCCACAAATTTTTTTTATCAACGAATTTAGGAACCAGACAACTACAGGCAGGCTACAGATTACAAACTACATTTGGCTAAACAAAAAAAACCCCTGCTAGCCCACATTATCAACTGTAGTAGCTGAGTTTCAACAACCTAATAAAGCACGAGAGACTTAATGTAATTAAACCTTCCTTAAAGGAAGTTTTCCAGGAAATTAGCTAAAGCTAAATTTTACTTTTTAGAAAACAGGTATCTAGAAAAAAGGATCTAGCCCAGAATAGATGCATATGCATTCATATGAATCGGAAATATAGCGACATTTGAAAAATATCACGAAGATGACAGTCCCTTGTGACGAACTTAACTTTGAGGACCGGATGCCGACACTAAGAAACAAAAAATATAGAAAATAGTGTGCATTAAAATCATAGTCTTTTAGGGGTGCCTGGCTGGCTCAGTCGGCTAAGCTTCCGACTTCGGCTCAGGTTATGATCTCATGGTTCATGGGTTCGAGCACCCTGCATCAGGCTCTGTGCTGACAGCTAGCTCAGAGCCTGGAGCCTGCTTCAGATTTTCTATCTCCCTCTCTCTCTCTGACCCTCCACTGTTCATGCTGTCTCTCTCTCAGAGAGAAATAAAAACACTTAAAAAATTTTTTGAAAAAAAAAAAAAAAAAAAAAAAACATGTTCTTTTATTACCTAAGCTTAGCACAATTACTTAAGAACCATAAAATTTTATTGCACTCAAAGTAACAAAGTATGGGACATCTCTCAAATTCACTCCTCTTCACCTCTTGGGCTAAAGGCAGGGCAAGTGACTTGTATTTGTTATCCACCTATATCCAATTGGTCTATTTCCTCTGTTTTTCTTTTTCCAAATACAACAATAACTTTCTACGTCATTCCTCATAACTCCTAGTACAGAATGAACGGACACCCAGAATGTTAGCTGATACAAACTTAAAAGGACGATTTTTCCTTGAGGTGTTTCAATTTAATAAGAAACTCCAGAGACTCCCTGGAAAGCACTAACGAATCTTCCTGTTCTGTATTTATTTAAAAGTAAATAGAGTAATAAATTGCTATACACCAGTTGAGCCCCTGGCTTAACTGAAAAGTTAAATAATGGTTTATGTTAAAATGTGCCAGCATGCTTCTTCCATACATTTCTTCAGTTCAAGATACTTTTTGGCTTCCTTAAATAAAAAAATCTAACATAGATGTTTACTGACAATAGTTAAAATACTTTCAGTAACTATTATATAAATCCACTGGATTTATGCTTTGCATTTACAAAGAGCCACTAATTAGCTTATTTTCAAAAAACTACAGACTTTGGGGTCTCTCTCTCTCGCAAAAATAAGTAAACATTAAAAAAAAAGTATGTAAAAAAAGAAACTACAGACTCTGTATCTTAAATGATAAACTACCTAAATCACGTCCAAATACAGGAGTCAATTCTTTCAGCCATGCAAAACAAAATATTTATGATGACAAAATATACACAGAAATCTGTTTCAGGAGCAATTAGGAATACATGAAATAAAGACGGATTTTCAGTCATGAATACTAGTTTTAACAATGTTAGCGAGTTTTCACAACTAGAATGCTTCACTTTTACATAAAGGAATAGTGTCAAATCAGCTATGCCAAATTTACTTCAAAATCATTATACTTTAATATTATATTAACACCAGAGTCTAATAATCAAGTCAAATGCCAAACACACCCCTGAACACTCACTCTGTTGCTTCCTACAGTTGCAAACACTAACGGATCTCCTTCTTTACTGTGCCAGTTAAACTGTACTCCAAACAATGGCTGATTATGATCTTCCTGTAAAATAATCATAAAGTAATAAAAATTACTATAATTCAGATACAAAAGAATGGTGAATGGACCATTTTCCCTTATACCTTCCCCCCCAATTCCCCAAAACGTAGGTTACTATGTAAGTCAGAGGTCAGATAACAAGCATTCATCTACGAATTAGTATGATTTGCCTTCTATTTTCTTAAACCCAATCATATTCTTATGAATCAAAATTAAACTGGGTTAATTACTGTAGATGCATTTTATCTCTTAAGACATAATTTATGTTTCTGAAATAGGACATAAACAAATATACTAAGAGTTAATATAGCTTCCCTAACACTCACTAATCTTTCTTAGGTTTAATTTTTCCCTTGTAAAGCAAAGCATATCAAACTCCATTCAAATCACTGCTTTCTAGGGGCACCTGGGTGGCTCAGTCGGTTAAGCATCCGCTCAGGTCACGATTTTGCGGTTCCTGGGTTCAAGCCCAACATCGGGCTCTGTGCTGACAGGTAGCTCAGAGCCTGGAGCCTGTTTCAGATTCTCTATGTCCCTGTCTCTCTGACCTTCCCTGGTCTCTCTTTCAGAAATAAATAAAACAAAACAAAACCAAGAACAAATCATTGCTTTCTATCATTCCTATAGAAACAATTTTAAATAATCTTGATTTTGGGTCCTAAACGAAAAGCATCCCAACTAGTTTTATCATGAACAAGAATACTGGAACACTGGGGATCCAGGGAGACAATGGACTGTAACTTCAGTTACCAGGGGGCTATAAGTAGGTGCATAAAAAACAAATACAGTTGACCCTTGAACAACACAGGTTTGAACAGTACAGGTCCACTTAAACACAAATTTTCTGGATAACAACTGTACTGCAAACATATTTTCTAAGCCCTGTGATTTTCTTACTAACATTTTTTCTCTAGCTTACTTTACTGTAAGAATACAGCGTATAATGCATATAACATACAAAATACATGTTAATCGACTTTATGTTATTGGTAAGGTCAAACAATAGCCAATGTTATTGGTAAAGTATGTTACATACTTTTCTTCACAAAAATTATCTTTCAGTCTTAGAATTTTACTGGCCATCTCCTGGCACCGTAGATTAACTTTCCTGGCATTAACATTAATTCACTTTTAGAGTATTAACAACTTTCATTTCTTATCCTCTGAAAAGCCACAGATTTAGGCTTCTGAAATATTTAATCAAATTATTTAAACAGCTAAAACCAACATCCTTCATATACTATCTAAAAACGGGTTACAGAAATTAAATGTTAACACAAAACTATTCATGGACACTTCGCTTTTTTAAAAAAAACATTAAGATTAACTTCTCTCCTTTTAAGAGAGTATAATTTGACACACTGAGCCATGTATTTTGCTACACAGAGAAGAAAGTAATTTCCATATAACCATGGCCTCTTATGCCTTCCCAATACTGTACCTATTTACCTTCACATATTTAGAAAAAGATTCTAACTTACATCCATAAAAGATAATACAATGTATATTTGTGGCCAGTATGGAAAATTACTCCCAAATTTAAAACACAGAAAATGAATGATATGTAAAGGAAAACAATTTAATATCAATAATCCTTTTAATAAATAAAAATGCTTTTGAGGAAACAGCAATTTAACTCTAAAATCATGTCTTCCCAAACACTGAATATTCAAAAAGTTAATTTACACAATTTCCTCTGAAGACAGTTTCAAATGACACAAATGACAAGAATTAAATATTTAAAACTTGCACAGAAACATGTTTCAATTTATGCTGACTGAAAGTTAATGGGTCACATATAGTTCGTTTTACTAACAGGTATCAGGAAATGGCTTTATGTTTTTAAAATTTTAACAAAATATGAAGAATAATTATGCTAAAATCTTATACCTGAATACAAACAATAAAGAAAACTCTGTATGTAGTACTAGGTGAGACCCGTTTTAAATTAAAACAAAAAAAGCTAAAGAAATGGACTTTAATGTCTATGCTTCAAAAAAACAAAAAGACACAACTCTTCACAGTACTCTAATTTTAAACTTGACAAAGTACCTTGGGCATAAAATGTTTATCACTGAGAAATAATTCCGAAACCTAGGATTCAGCCCTCAGGATCTGTCTTTCTGCACATACCTTGAGACTATTTACACACTTGAAAGAATATTTGCATTTCTTTGACTTCCATTTGCCCTTCCCCCAACTTTTCCTTCCAGGAGCATTTGGTGTATTTGTAGGTGTATCAGGGCGTTCAGTGTTTGTACCACTTTCAATACTGACAGCATCATCCTGTAAATAGGAAATTAGGAAAAATTACGCAAAACAGCAGTACTGTGGCACCAAATGACTGTGCTGGGTAGCTGCTGATTGACCTAAAAGCAGTAATTAATAAATTCTGTCGGAAATGCAAAACCTTATTCCTGTCTCCAAATAAGGATTAAAAGGAAAACAGCACACGTTAGGATTTGTGGATTTCCGCATGACATTAAAAAAAAAAAAAGACAACTAATCAGAATAGTAAGAATATAATACTGCCTTTAAATAACAAAGCACTGGTCTATGCCAGCCACTTGAATACACTGGCTCATTCCATCTTTACAGCTTTTCACAGAAGGTACTGTTAGATAAGGAAGGTTGTTTACAGATGCTGGGATTCAAACCAAAGCCGTGACTCCTAAATCTGAATGAACTACACACAGGTCTTCCTAATTTATCTGACTGCTGCTCAGTTTGGAGCACAGGGCTCAGTGGCCCTTTGACGATGATGCAGTATTAGTGCCTCTTATTTTAGATGTAGTTTCTGAAATTCTTGGTATTCAAATTCCCCTTAATTATAACACAAGCCCCTCAGAATCTTTATAAAAGCCTACATATTCTGTGCTATTTACAAATGACATTTGCCTCACAGCTCTTATATAATAATGATACTTACATAGAATGCAGAACTCCAGAATCTCTCCATGACTAAAGTAAAATCCTTCCAAATGTAGAAATGACTGCAGGAAACCATGCAAATTCACTTAAAGTATACCCTATTTCCAGTCCACAAAATACATTCCTGGCCCTCAGATAATCTAAGATTTAACTACCCCCTCTGATTACATATTCCAGTAAATTCTTTTTATAAAGAGATTTATTGAAACCTACTGCCCTGGGCAACAGCTCCTAAATTCACTCCAGAGAAAGGCTTTTTGTGCAGGGTGCCTGTTAACATCTATTAGAACAAGGCTAGGAAACACTGCCTTAGGGGCTATTTCTAAATGATTGCTTCCTAAAGCTAGTGTTGTATTTACAGAAGGTTAAAAATTAACTGGAGTATCAAAGGTATATAAAAAATTCATACCACATAAATTCACCTAAAAACAGTATGGTATTATACAGTGGTTCTGGGGGTAGTTTTCAAAACTTCAAATGGTTCCTACCTTTTTAAAAAATACACTAATTATTCTGGAATATATTGATTAGGTTAGAATGAAAAGACTGGACAGATGGTACACAATAGGTGCTCAATATTTGAACTGTAATTTTAATGTAAATATAATCAGATAAAAAATGTAAAATTTTAAACTTCAGTTCCCAGGCTGAAATCACTGTTTCTATCTCTATTTCTCCCCCACTTCACAGTTTCACATAGTTAACATCTAGTGTAGAAAATAACCGTGTTTCAGTGGAAAACGAGGCAGTATCTATAGCACGTCTTTTCGTGTTATCAGATTCTAGCCCTCTTCATTGCCTTTAAACTTCACAACTCATTTTATATTGTGGGTCACTTACAGTCATGTAAATTGTCTCCAAAGGGAAAGGCTCAAAATGTCTTCCCTTTGACTCTGGAATAAACTGTCTCCATTTGCAATTTTACCTCTACATTCCTTTAGTGTATACTGTTTGACTTATGCTTGCCCAGTTCTCTCATGGAGGTAAAATAATATTTATGTTTCACTTACCTTTTTATTTAAATTGTCCTTTATCACTAGAGAAATAAAATTATAAAACTGACATTTATTCACCAGCTTCTTTACGTTCTGGCCTGAAATTAAACTGCTAATCAAGAAACCACACAGATCCCCGTTTTGTTTGAACTCTGACCACTTAACTTACCCGTCACCTCCAAAGGAAGAAAATCACGAGGAATCAATGGGAAATCAAGTCATAATGCTTTAATTTTATCTTCAAATTAAAAGCAAACCTTTGCTGAGTATCTGTTTGCAGAGTGATTTCCACCTTGGGCCTTCCTCAACATACAGAATGATGATAAGACACAACCATCTTCATTTGCCCAACAAGGAACCGAGGAGAGTGATCTTGTCCCTTCATCTTGCACAGGTTGCCTAAGCAAAGGATGTCTCCAGACTTAGCCTTCTGCGAGGCAACGGTTAGTACCCTGCTCGATGCTAAATACTCTGCATTCATAAGACCTTTAAAAATTCAATAAAATGGCATATATGTATACAATAAATTTGAAATATGTCCTTTCAATTCTTCGATTCACATTCAAGTAGTAATTGCTCAGGTAATAGTAACTCCAAAAACACCACATTCTTTCCTCACTAGCCTTTGGCCTTTTCTTCACTTTTCTTCCTTAAAGAGTTAAGACCACTGCCCCTGTTAGCTTTTTCTGAACTCCTTTTTCGACAGAGTTCTCTATGCTTTTCCTTATTGCTTCCCCCCTAATTTATGTGCTAGATCTGGGGTCCTTGGGTGGAATTTGGAGGCCCTCTAAACCTAAACGGCAAAACTAACCTGCTTAATTTTCACCATCTTTAACTGAAATTTAGCACCTGAAGGTAACATAACACGCTAATCCTACTCTAATAGCTGTGACTTTCGCATCACTGGAAATCAAGTATTTTTATACCATATGCCAGTAGTTTCAGATCTCAAAAAATTGCCTATGCTCATCATTACTACCAGACACCCTTCTATATCTAGTTACTTGATGTGTTAATAAAGAAGCACTTTGTTTTAACACTTATATTAAAGGACTTCGTTTATTTAAAAAAATCTTAAATTAGTCTTGGAAATGTTTTTATATTTTTATTATTTTGTAATCTTACACTGTATTGTATACATTTAAAATGTTTTCTCTGAGAGCGCCTCAGTGGCTCAGTTGGTTGAGCATATAACTTTGGCTCAGGTCATGATCTTGTGGTTTCTGAGTTTGAGACCCACGTTGGAGTCTAGGCTGATAGCTGGAGCCTGCTTGCATTCTGTGTCTCCCTCTCTCCCTGGTCCTCCCCTGCTCATTCATGCTCTCTCTCTCGCTCAAAAGTAAACGTTAAAAAAATTTAGAAAAATAAAATAAAATAATAAAATAAAATACAATGTTCTGAGAAGGCTACCCAGGACTCACTGAAGTGTTCCAAGGCACAAAAAGGTTTCAAGTTCCTACCCAAATCAGGGAGCCAAAACAGAGGCTTACTCCATTATTTGGTTCTGAACAGCTTTAGAATGCAAAGAACATATCCTTCTTAAGGGTCTACCAAAACACAAAAACAACTTTCAATTTATGTGGTCCTCTGAAAGGTGCCTCAATCTAGATTACTGACACTTTCATTACATTTCTGCTTATTTAGTATGTGCAAAGGCCAGAAGCAGAAGTCTTTGTGGTAACTAAAGAACACTTGTATAGTACTTATGGGGCAAGCACTCTTTCTATCACTATACCTGTATTATCTCCTTTAGTTCTCACACATACTCCTTGAGGTATAGGCCATTATTAATCCCATTTCTAAAAAACTGAGGACACCAGACCAAGTACCTTGCTCAAGGTCAGGCAACCAATGAGGAGTAGATTTGGGGATGTAAACCTAACATATGGATCCGATCTGTACTCCTAACCGCTTACCTAATCTGCCTAGAGAAACTTTCAAAAAGCAGAAATAAAACAGACTCCAAGGACTGGAATGCAGAGGGTCAACAATGTTAGAAGGCAATATAGAAGACGGAGACGCACAAACAGGAGACAGATTTAAAGTAACATTCAACACCCAAACTTTCCAGAAACTTCAAGTCGGAACTAACAATTCCCCAAACATCGTTCTTCTATCCGAAAAAGTAATGTTTTCCCACCTCTTTGGTGAAAATTTGGGACACCACACTGCGTCATACCTATGCTTCCAGTCGGTGACGTAATGATGTAGAATTTAGGAACTGGGTGTGTAACATAACGTTTATTCCTAAAACTAGCCAAATCGATGAGAAAACGAAGAATTGACATCACGGTCCGATAACACTTCAAAGATTTTTCAAGTATATTCAGATATTATTGACAGCTATTATGAAAAGGAGGTTCACACTTTGCAATAATAACTTCGCACTGTCAAGACACTTTACGGACCTTACTGCATATAAACTTAACATTAATGTCACCTTAGTTATTACTAGCGACTTACCTAATCAGTAAATGATTATGGAGATCCATTTCAGAGATTAAAAAACAGTCTGATTCGAAAACACTTTACCCATGCGAAGCCGCTGGCCCACACCTAAAGACATATGCCTTTACCACCGCTACCTAAAATCTTCCAGGTCGTCCCCTTTCTTTTAGGAAAAACTTTCAAAATAGTCCCCGACTCTGACTGCCTCACGGGTGGTTTCCCTCCCCGACTCGGAAGAGGGCCCTCTCGGTTCTGCTTCTCCGGAAGAAAAGCCGCCTGTCAGGCACACCCCATTCCCATCCACAGGAGGGGAGCAAACACAACTCCCACCTTGCCAAGAGCCACCCAAACCCCTGAAGTCCACGATCCGTCTACCCTCCCATCCGGAACAGCGTGTAAGGGTCGGAGGGTGACCCAATCCCTAAACTCCTTTTTTAAAAAGTCGCGAACACACTCTGGCTCCTCCTTCCAACTCTCTCAGGAGAGCCTCTAACTTGCCTTTGAAACTACTGGAATCTCAGCTCCGCACTCTCCCCAAATCTCCCAAACACCCCCCGACCACGCCACAGGATCTCCGAGCGGACCCTTTAGACCCTCCGCCCACCCCGCTCTGTCTGAAACCACCCTCCTTCGCCAAGTTTCCGCCTGCTCTCGGCCCCTGCTTAAAATCCCCAGAGAAGACAAGTTCGATTTTCTCCTCCACGCCCGCGTTTTCCCGAGGGTGACAATTCTCCCCCCGCCAAGCAGCCCGACCGCCCCCACCCCCGCACCGACGGCTTAAAAAGAATTTCGAACGTTCATTGCACAGTCCCGTCCACGCTGCTCTGGGCCGCACTCACATTCTCGTCTCCAGAGAGGTCCGGGTTGCTGTTCTCGTCGCTACTCAGCTTCTGCTTCTTGGCCGCAGGCATGTCTGTTCCCGCCGGCGCTGTCGACACTTCCCTCTCGGACATATTCCTCCGCCTCCCTCCAGGTTCCTGCCGCCGAGGGCGGGGCCTCCGCCACACCGCCGTCAAGCAAGCCCGGCCGGAGCCTGCCGCAAAGTTGCCACTGCCGCCGCCACCTCCACCGCTTCCCCCACTGTCGCAAACTGCGCCCAGCCGCCGAGGCGGGCGTGCGTGCGACCCCGCCACACTGCTGAAAAAGGGGCGCGCGTGCGCGCCCTCCCGCTCAGCTTCCTGGCTCTTTCCCTTTCCCTGCTCCCGTCTTGCCCTTTTCCCGCCGCTCTCCCGGCAGTTTGCACGGAGAGGTGAAGATCCGTTAGCTTTCGAGAGCAGTGTTTCCTACGTCCCCTTTCCCCAATTCCGCCTTGAAAAAGGAGAAACGGAACTCAAAAGGGATGACTCCTCAGCCCCTTCCTCCTTCCAAAGACGTTTCAGCCAGAATCGGCCCAATCCTTCGATCCCCAACCGGCTGCAAGGACTCGAAAGTCTGAAGAACGGAATAGACCACTGATGTTCCACGGGTTGGGGGAAGATACGAGAAGTCACCTCTTGCTTTAGCAGCATACGCCAAGTGTCCTTGATCTTGAAAAAGGAGAACAACACTCTCATGTTATTCATGGAACTGTTGAAGACCTAGCTTTTGGTTGTCACTGGGAGGTCGAAACCTGTAGAGCGCCTCGCACTTGTCCCCCCCATGTAGCGAATGGAAGTTACCGGCTATGAGGTGCGCATGCCCCGGGCCTATTCTCGCGCAGGCTTGTCTGGACCCGCCTACCCGGGCCCCCCCTCTTCGAAATCTTGTTTGCTGAACCAGGTAGTCTTCCACCGGGCTCCTGTAGTCCGGAATTGATTTCAAAGCACGAGAGACTCATTGTGTCTGGATGCGTCCTAAATTTTTGATGAATATTTATTCTGATGAATATTCATTTCAGTCAATGATTCTTATTACCCAATTAGTGCCAACTTTGGTTACGTTTAATTTAGGAATATCTTGAAATTATGATTCTAGACACCAACGAGTACAGCCTGCAGTGCTCTTTTTAACTGTTAAAAACATTATCAAGGCCTAAAAATAAGTAGTTATCTCCAACAGTGTATCAGATTGTGTCACTTAACAGACAAAATTTGGGGACACACCAGATAAAATTTTAGGGAAAGGCACACTAGCTGATGTATTTGACCAAAATGTCTGTCTCCACTGTCTGTGCTCTTAACGTGTGTCATATACATTGGTGAACCTTGTGGATTTGTTAGATGGTTCATTAAGTCACGTAATAAAATCAGCAGGAAAAGGAGGGCCACAACAAGAAACAAAAGTCAGACCCTCAACCCCCTTTTTGGTAGCTCTTAGTTGTGAGTACTTATCTTTCTGTGCCTCATTGTCCTCATCTATAAAAAGGAAATTGAAGGGAATGTGACACTTATTGAGCACCTACTTAATAGTACACATTTTTTTCTCTCAGAACTCATTACATCACCCAGTGGATAACCTGAATAGAGTGTCCCATCCATAAAAATTTTGTGTATTTGAATTATTTCTGTATGATGTCTTAAGAGAGAGAATATCAGTTTTATTATCTGCAGATTGCAAGTAAATTTTCCTTTTGGAAATGAGATTGATTAAAAGGAAGGTAAGCTAAGGCAAAGGGCAGAATAAAGTTTTTGCAGTGAAGATTCAGGAAAAATAAGCTGAAAAAATTTAAAGATCAGGTCTTAATAATAATAATTGCAGTCATTTGCTGAATTTTTCTAATGTTCCAGGCACTACTAATCACTTCTCAGTTTGTGAGTAAGAGATGAGACTTGCATGGAGTCAGCCACTGAGAAAGATGTGCTTTGGTGTGTCATTTTCATGGGCAGAGACAGACTTCCCCTGTCTGTCGAGGAGATGGGGAAATTTTGCTTTACAGTTAAAGAATAATCAACTGAAACGTTTCCAGTCCAAATTGTGTCTGGGATCAGTAGGAGCTGGGAAGTTGGAGTCAAATTCTGGTCATAAAATCAGGAAAGTTGCGGAAGATTTAATGAAGGACACATATGGAAGGAAAATGCCTCTAAGCATGCATGTTATCTGTAACAAAACAAAAATGTTTTTGAAGAGTTTTGTTAAAACCTGCAAGGATATTTTAATTTTTTTGTTGTTGGGTCAGGAACAATAAATGGCAATTAGTTAATGCTTATTATTACTAATGTTAAAAATTATTTTGACATTTGTTAAAATAGTAGTGAACTTTATTCATGATTATTGTAATAGGTGTCAAAGACTATTGCAATAGGAAAGAGATAGGGCTCATCTTTGAAACACAGCAAGGACAAGTGGGGATTTATAATCAAGGAGCAGAGTTGGAGGTGAAGTTTAGGACATGCCATCCACAATATGCTGCTTTGGTATGTTGGTGGTTTAGAGCTAAAGGCACTTGAAAAAAAAAGCTTTCTCTAAACTCTTTCTTATCTGCCTAAAAACAAGTCCTTCAAAAGGAGCTCAACTGTCATAAATCCCCTCCCCTGAAGTTTTATCAACCAGAGTAGATTGACTTATCACAGAAGAGGAGACTAGAAGTCACACTACACCCAGATAGACTTTGTCACAAACTACCATATCACCCATCTATTCTAAGGGTCCATTCATCTTTCTAAAAAATCATTTATTTTCCCGTGTGACATACATCTCCCAACTCCTTCCCCTATTGAGATGGTATAAGCTGAAATCTCACTGCATTTTTGGGTATTCACTTTTCCCCCTGTGATGCTCCTGTGCATCTTGTTTTAAAAATTAATAAACTTGTATACCTTTTCTCCTGTTACTTTGCCTGTTGTCAGTTTATTTCCTAGACTCAGATATCCAACACAGGAGGGTAGAGGGAAAGTTTCCTCCCCTGTGGGCGGATGGGGGATGGATAGAAACTTAGTAAGAGGAAACATCCAGGGTAGGAGAATTCTTTCTAAACTAACTTGCCAGGATGATCAGATATCCAGGGTGGGGAATTAGAACTTGATCAGGTATCAAGGGTGGGGATTCTCTCTAAACTGATTTAGGATTCTTGCTAAAACTGAACTAGGGAGACCAAAGACAGGACCCAAGGATAAGGCCTTTTGAGAAGAGAGCCCAGAGGAGCCAGACTACAATTTGGTCAAGAGGAGAGACTTTGTCACTAATCTAACATATAAACATATGTTATAAACATAAAACAAAAAATATGTTTTATGTTAAAACAAAACAAACATAAAATATCACAAGTGTCTTATTTGGAGTGCTATCTTTATGGCGTTAATTTAATAAATACAAAAGACTAGTTACCTATTAAAAAATAATTTTTCAACACTGAATTACTGTGAGGGATCTCAGGAACCATTACAGTTGAAGTCTTACCACCCACATTTTTACAAATGTAGAAACTATGACTTAGTGTAATTAAACAATTTGCCCAAAGACACACAGCTCTTCAAAATGGCAAAGCTGGGGGTGCCTGGGTGGCTCAGTTGGTTAAGCATCGACTTTGGCTCACGTCATGATCTCGAGGTTTGTGAGTTCAGGCCCCATGTGGGGCTCTGTGCTGACAGCTCAGACCCTGGAGCCTGCTTCGAATTCTGTGTCTCCTTCTCTCTCTGGCCATTCCCCACTTGCACTCTTTCTCTCTAAAAAATAAACATTAAAAAAAATTTTTTTAACAGAATGACAAAACTAGGATTCATACTCAGGTCTGATTGGTTTGAAAACCAAAGCACTTTTGCCTCAAGATGATAAACCTAGGCAGCTCTAGATTTATGTCATTCTACTCAGGTGCTTGGTCTTTATACCACATAATCTTCTATACCCTATCAAAGAAAGCTAAGTAACTTGGGAGAGAAAGAAAACATACCTGGAGAAACAAGGGAATCCAAATGAAGTCTGGAGTTTAGTTAATAGTTATAGACATACTTTAGTTTTTAAATTTTGACAAATGTGCCATCGTAATGTAAATATTAAAAATGAGGGAAACTGTCAGATTTTTTTAAGAAAGTAAAAAAAAAAAAGGAGGTAGGGAGGGGAACTGAATGAGGGGTATACAGGAAGTCTCTATACTGCCTTTGTAACTTCTTTAAAATTATCCCCTACACACCAAAAACCCTACTTAAAAAAAAATCTATTTCATATTAGATTATGGAGAACACTAGTCAGAAATACCTCTTAGACTACAAATAAGTGGTTAATCCATCTTGAAAAACTTATAAAGATCATTTATTTATAAAGAAAAGAAACTTTACAGCCTCCCTTCCTATTGTTTTCTAGTATCATGTAAGCTTCAACTCAGGAAATGAGTTTCAAAATCTAAATTAAATCCTTCCCATTTCAACTGAAGTCTATTTCTCATTCATTCAACATTTTTTTTTTTACTCTTCTGCTTCATAAATAGCAGCTGTTCATCATCACTCATGCACTCTGTAATCACACGCTTCCAGATCCAGTTTTCTATGAACAGAACATCATATGGCTTCTTTGAACATTTAAAAATCAATCAGGAGGAATTTACTGAATGCCATTTATGTGCAAAGCATTATGGTGATTATGTGGGGGGAGGGCAGTCTAAAAAGGGAAAATAAGACAGTCCTTGCCTTCAAAAAGCCCAATATGCCTCCAGCATTAAAAAATGTCTCATGCAGCGGCTCCTGGGTGGTTCAGTCAGTTAAGCATCTGATTTTGGCTCAGGTCATGATCTCACAGTTCATAGGTTCCAGCCCCGTGTCGGGCTCTATGCTCAGAGTCTGAAGCCTGCCTCAGATTCTGTGTCTCCCTCTCTCATCTCCCTCTCTCTCTGCCCCTCTCCCACTCCCACTCTGTTTCACTCTCTCTCTCAAAAATAAACATTAAAAATTAAAAAAAAAAAAGTCTCATGCAGGGGCACCTGGGTGGCTCAGTTTGAGTATCTGACTTTGGCTCATGTCATGATCAAACAGTTCATGAGTTCGAGCTCCACATAGAGCTCGTTGCTGTCAGGCTGTCAGCGCAGAGCCTGCTTTAGTTCTTCTGTCCCTCTCTCTCCGTGCCCCTCCCCTGCTTGTGCTCTCTCAAAAATATATATTAAAAAATAGTAGACGTATCATGAAGACTTTCTGCCTATACTTTGAGAGTGGCTCTTCCCAAGAAGGCACTGCTGCTGGAGAATAGCCATCAGTCATGGATTCTTGTCAGACCTTCCATTCTAATTCTTGGGATCTTGACTCAGTAAAATTCTGTCCCCAGCCTACCTCTTCTGAACCTCTCCAGCTGATGGAGGGGACCCCACTTCTCCTTTGGGGGGTGTTTGCTAACACCTCTGCATACCTTTGCCCAACAACACACTGCAGGGCTCTCCTTTCAGATCCAGGAGGTAGGTGGCATGTTCCTTTCTCATCCCAGTTTTGCAGGTGAACAAAGGAAGTTGGGAGGATGGAATAGGGAAACAGAGAGTGTCCCCAGGTGTGATATATTCCTAGATTGCAATTCAGCTTCTCATCAACAGCTCACTTGGCATTCTTCTCTCCAAATGTCCCAAATGTTAATAGTTGAAGGATTGTGTTCCTATGCCACTGAATAAAAACAGGTCAACCCCTCAAAAATGAGCTTATGCTCTAAAATTTAAGTGATTTGCATATAAATTATAATCTATCCAATAGTAAAATTTAGGTGTTTTAGGGAAGACTTAAACCCTAAAAGCAAAGTTGGAAAAGTACAGCTTGTAGAGGCTGCCTGTAGGCAACTGACTTGAGCAATGGAAACCTGAGTATGCTAGAAGGGTCGACAGTGACCACCACGCTAAACAAAAACAGGCCCACTAGGTGACCTCTCTCAAAATATCCATAAGCCCTAGTTTGCCAGTGAGTTACTTACATTCAGACACAGGTGTCAAAAGAGGAAAAATTCTGGAGCACCTGGGTGGGTCAGTTGGTTGAGGGCCCAACTCTTGATTTCAGCTCAGGCCATGATTCCAAGGATCCTGAGATTGAGCCCTGCGTTGGGCTCCATGCTGAGGCGTGAGGCCTGCCTAAGATTCTCCTCCTCTCCCTCTGCCCCTGTACCTGGCTTGTGAGCGCTCTCTCTCTAAAATAAAAACCTTTTAAAAGTAAAATTCCATACATTCCCATATCTCCTCACCTCGTCCCCTTAATTAGAATCCCCACCACTGCCCCCTGCCAGACAGTCTCTCCTTTGCTGTCCTGCCTGCTGCTCCCTAGCAGTGTATTCAGTAAACTTCCATCTCCTTTGATCTGCTTTGGGTGAATTCTTTTACCTTCTACACCAGTGGCCTCCACCTAGTCAGGTCGCCCCACATTTGGTAGATGCTGCATTTGGTGGGGAGACTTTGCTGGCCTGAGGCTCTCCCCAGATTCTCTGGGAATTTCTCTGGACTTTCCCTTGGACCAACTGATGTCCTCCAGCCAAGGTTACTCCTTGGTGAGGATCTGAAGCCCCAGAGAAAACCAGCTGGGCACCCTTGCCCGAAAGGGTGAGGGATTTCCCCACTTGCCCTCTGGAGGGATCCTTCCCTTCCTCTCTTTTCTCTTTTTGGCCCTTTGGCAGTCTTAACCCTACTTGCAGACCAAATGTTTGGTGACCACCTGTTTTTGTGAATAAAGTTTTATTGGAACACAACCATGCTTATCGCATATTATCTATGGCCTCTATTGTGCTGCAATAGCAGAGCTGACAGAAGCTAAATGGTGCTCAAAGCCTGAAATACTTGACAACTGGTCTTTTACTAAACAAGTCTGCTGGCCTCTGATTTAGACAGAGGTCAGAGTTTTCCACTTCTTTTTTTAAATGTTTATTTACATTTAAAAACATTTTTAAAAATATTTTTTATTTATTTTTGAGAGAGAGAGACAGCGTGAGCACGGGAGGGTCATAGAAAGAGGGAGACACAGAATCTGAAGCAGGCACCAGGCTCTGAGCTAGCTGTCAGCACAGAGTGCGTCACCAGGCTTGAACCATGAGATCATGACCTGAGCTGAAGTCAGACACTTAACCGACTGAGCCACCCAGGTGCCCTGATGTTTGTTTACTTTTGAGAGAGGGAGAGAGAGAGACAAAGCATGAGCAGGGAAGGGGCAGAGAGAGAGGGAGACAACACAGAATCCAAAGCAAGCTACAAACTGTCAGCACAGAACCCAACATGGGGCTTGAACTCATGAACCGAGAGATTGTGACCTGAGCTGAAACCAAGAGTTGGATGCTTAACCTACTGAGCCACTCAGATGCCCCCAAAGTTTTCCACTTCTGAATAACTACCCATCTTTAAATCTCTGTGACATACCCAGAGGCCTTGTGAAATGAATTGCCTTAGCTATGGTCTGGGCCCCAGCCCATGACATAGGAATCCCAGTACTTAGAGGTTTTTTGGGGCAGCAGTAAATGCATCTCCTGCTGAGCTGCTGCAAGATTTGAGGCAAAGTTTTTAGCTTCCATGGGTCTGTGTCTTATGTAGAGAACTGGATGAAATGCTGTGAGCTTCTTAGTAGAAAAGGATTATTTGATATAGGCATGAAACTAGGATAATTCACCCTCAGACTAGTTCTTTCATCTCTGGTGTCTTGTGCAGTCCTCACTCATTGGCTCTTCCAGAAGAACGTGGCTCCTTTTTCTCTAGCACCTGCATTTCAGGGATGCTCCCTAAAGGGGGCAGTAAAAGCCTCTGGTAAGCAAAGCAGAGCAGCTGGAGAGCTAGGAGTATTCCCTAAAGAAGACTGTGGATGGGAGCAGGGGCCCAAGAGGCAGTTTGCCTTGTGGGGCCTGCAGGATGGTGGGGCCTGGGGTCAAAACTGAACATCTCTGGGGGTCCTGGTTGGCTAAGTCAATTAAGTGACTGACTCTTGATTTTGTCTCAGGTCATGATCTCTCAGTTTCATAGTTTGAGCCCCAGCTTGGGGCCTGCTTGGGGTTCTCTCTCTTTCCCCCTTTCTCTGCCCCTCCCCAACTTGTGCTGTCTCTGTCTCTCTCAAAATAAGTAAATAAACTTAAAAAACAAACAAATACCGAACATCTCCAAGACTTGGTTACTTCATCTCTGACATGAGGTAACAGTAATAATATATGTTATGGCCCTAGTACAGTATGTGGACTAATACATGGGATCGTTTAATATTATTTATGTTGTCATTTAAAAAGCACACTGCAAACAAATAAAGAACAAATAGGAAAACAACTTCATAGAAAAAAAGAAAGAAGCATATTACAACACTGTATAGACTTGGGCCCTAAGCCTGTTAACAATATGTACACATTCATATAGACAATGGAAGAGATACATGAAGGTACTTAGGAGCCATCTTACAATAATGGGGTTGGTTATATGAGTCATTGACATTTTTTTGGTACCTTCCTGCCATTTTACAATTTTCTGCACACAATGTGTGGGTTTTATTTTCAGAAAAGAAAAACCAAAAGGATAACCATGACTGAAGTTTTCAAAGTTCTTAGAGGACAGAGAGCCCGTGGAAGCAGCCCCAGGCCACAGGTCACCACCTCAGGGTATGCTGTTTGGTGCAGTTACTGGGACAGCTTTGAATATCGTGCTGCAGTGATCTGCTTGAGTAATGGATTCAACTTTCTCACTCAGTTTCCTCATAGTTCTCTTGGTAGGAAAAAAATGGCTCTCCTAAGCCAGGCACAGCTCTGCTCTGGCTCCCAGGGGCATGTGTCTTCCCAGCCAGACCTATCATCTTGCCTTGCAGGGCAGATATGGTGACAAGTTTGTTATGTGGCTTCTTTCCAGGGCTCAGAAGCAAGGAGACTGGCATGTCCCTCCCTGCAGTGTTCTGATGAGGTTCCAGAAGCATTTCTGACCCCTCATAGAGCCCCTTTGCCACAAATATGACAATTAAAAGAACTGGGGGGGAGGGGAAGAGAAAGGAGAACTTGGGTGCTTTTCATGAGGGATTGGAGCAAGCCGAGGGGGAGGGTGGTTGGTGGCATGCAGCAGGCAGCCTTCCAAATAGTAGTGGGTAGATTTCCTTGACCTTGTCCATCTTGACCTCATGGAAGCCACCATCTGGGCCACAGTACTGGCTCAGAGAAGTCACCTCTCAGGGACAGCCCGCAGCCCAGTGTCTGGGCCTTCCTAGCCCAGTCTGAGCTCTAGTAGTCCCTCTTTGGGTTTGAAGATTTAGGGAGAACAGAACATGTCAGTTTCCTAAGGGGGCTGGGCATGTCTGGGTCCCCAACTGTATTGGCCATTATGGTGACTTACACATAGGAAGTTGCTATCCTGTGTGTCTCTTCACTGGGCCACTCAGATCACACATGCATTTTGTTCTCTCTCCTGGCTGATGCATTTTTATTCCTCCAAACAAAAATAACTTTCTTGTTTATCCGGTTTAAAAAATGATGTTTAAAAAATCCAACTATTGCTGAACACATGATAAAGCAAGTCACAGAACAACTGAGTAGACTGTGGTTGCATTTTCACTTAAAACATAAGAAAAAAAGGAATGAATTTGATTATATATGCTGAGAAGAAAATCTAAAGAAGGGATGTCAAACGTTAACAGTGGTTATATCTGAAAAATGGGACTGATGGGGAGAGTTTAATTTTTTCTTTCTTTTTAAAAAAATTTTTTTTTAGAGAGAGAGAAAAAGAAAGCTGAAGCGAGGAAGAGGCGCAGAGGGAGACAGATAGGATCTCAACCAGGCTCTACACTCAGCACAGAGCCCAACATGGGGCTTAATACAGGACCCTGGGATCATGACCTGAAGTCAAGATTTGGATGCTCAACTAACTCAGACAACCAGGTGCCCCATTTTTTTCTTTATACACTTCTCTGTTGTTTGACTTTCTTATCATAAGCCTGTATTACTTTGAAATTTAAATAAATATATAATTAAAAATGAAAAATAAACATTATCTAAACCACCTACCCCCAAAATGTCTCATGCATTTAATAGACATTTACTAATTACCCACTACATATCAGTCACTATTCCGGGTATTGGGAATACTTGGTAATAAGTAAAACCACACACTTTCCTACTGTCATAGGGTTTACTGTCTAGTGGGGGAAACAAACATTAACCAAATAATCACACAGATAGTTGTAAAATGACAACTGTGGTAAGTACTATGAAGAGGAAGTACAGGGTCAGGGCTGCTGCTAACCCATATAGTATCTGTGTGCTATTTTTTAAAAGGGTTCCCCATGGATGGAAACAGCCCAGAGTAGTCATAGCTTAGCAAGCGACTATGCCATTGATGAATTAGAAAAAGGCAGCCCTTCTTCCAGATTGACACAGCCCTGCTCCCTGTCCAAGGCTTTGTGAGTGGAGCACAAATTTCATCTACTATCATCTCAGCTGGGAACCTTGTTTAGATGAACAACCTGCATGAGTATACGCAGCAGCCCTACAAAAGTTTCCATGGACACATATAACATAGTGAGATTTGAGAAGGTTTCTTTGAGGAACAGACAGAAGAATGAGAACTGAAAGAAGAATGGGAGTTAAACAGGTGAAAGGGAAGAAAGAGAAACATTCTGGGGAGTGGTAACAGCATGTGCAAAGGCTCTAGGGCAGCATAGGAATACATGCCTTTGGGGAAAGGTCATTGCTGGTGAAAGACTGAAAAAGTGACAGGAGCAATGTTAACAGTTAAGTCTAGTAATGTAGGTAGGATATCCGATCACACAGGATCTTATAGACCATCTTAAGATTGGTATGCAAAAAAGTCTCCTGCTGATAAGACTTATACAAGGAATTAAAATGGCAATACTTTATTTTATTTTTTGTTGGTATTTCATTTATATACAGTGCACCGTATGAGTTTGATGACTTTTAGTATATAGCTTGTACAAGTATATAGTTTGATGAAATTTGACACAAGCATACATTCCTGTAATCCATATCCAATCAAGACATAGATAGAACTTCACAGTACTTTAGAAAGTTCCCTCATGTGTCTTACCATCTTTCTGTTCAAACCTCCCCAAGCCCCAGGTAACCACTATTCTGGTTTCTTTAACCTTAGAGTAGTTTTGCCTATACTAGAACTTCATACAAATGGAATGATTTAGTATATGCTCTCTTGTCTCTGGCTTCTTGTACTTAGCATGTTTTTGAGATTTATAAAATGGTGTTAACTCTTAAACCACTGGTCTAGATGATAAAAGCAGAAATGTCTTATAGTTTCCAGAAATTTATCTATTCATTTCATTCAGTAAATATTTTCTTTGTTTTTAATTTTTTTTTTATTTTTAAAAGAAAAAGCGTGAGCAGGGGAGGGGTAGAAAGACAAAGAAGGGACAGAGGATCTGATGGAAGCTCCATGCTGACAGCAGTGACCCTGATGGGGGGTTCAAACTCCCACAGAGCTCAAACTCATGTGGGGCTTCAAATCATGTGAGGTTCCAACTCATGAACCCTGAGATCATCACCTGAGCTGATGTTGGAAGCTCAATCAGTTAAGCCACCCAGGGATCCCTTGGTAAACATTTTCTTTAAGCACCTGCTGTGTGCCAGACCTTTTCTAGGTGCTGGGGAGTCAAAAGCAATGGAAAACATCATGCCTCTCCTCTAGTAACTTACAATCTGGTAAGGGAAGACAGAGGTAAGCCAAATGAGTATTTCTAGCTGTCTTAGAAGATCTCTCATTAAATGATGGACAAAATATTTTAAAAGAGAAAATATTCCCGCTTTCCAAAGTAGGTAAGCCACAAGAATAAAAGCAAGGCTGTGTAATGAATAGATCCTGTCCTAGCTATAGAATTTGTCACTGCCACACTGAATTCAAAGATGATCAGTAAGATCTTATTTTATCATTTTCTATGTGTCCTGTACCATGCAAAGTGCTTTCCATGTAGCTTGACATTTAATCCTCCCAATAACTCTATGAAGGTAGGAGCATACTGTCTACATTTTATGGATACGGTAACTGTAGCTCAGAGAGATTAAGGTACTAGACAAAGTCATTCAAATAGTAAGTGAAAGAATCAGAATTCAAACCCAGATCTGGTTGATCCAAGTGCTGGTCTTTTTAATCACTACCACTTACAGATTTCTAGAAGAGAGCAAACTTCTTAAATAATTTTAGTGCTAAAAATACTAACAAGTCCTATAGTAGTAATACTCAACACAGAATACAGTACTATGATAGGACAGGTAGGGCAGTAATAATTTTAACTGGGTAGAAACATGAGAAGCCTTCATGACGAGGTGGGAATTAGCCTGGAAAACAAATTTTTGTCAGTATTTCCCTAATAAGGTCTGAGAGGCAGAAATAATCCAGTGGATGCCAATGCTGTGTTCCAAACACTAGAAAGGTACACTCTCCTGTGGATAAGGGAAAGTTTATTGGAATCAATTGTTGCCTGCATGAAATTTTCCTTGTGATTGTACAGTGCTTTTGTTTACTAAGTACTACCTTATGATTGTTACTTCAACTTTCTGGTTTCCTTGATAACAGGAAGAAAGTACCCTAAAAAGCAGACATTTGTATGTTAGTCACTGGAGAGGGATATTCCACAGGATCACTTTAATACCTGGGTTTACAGTTTATAAATAGGCATTTTGTTCATTTGGAAGTGGCCAGAGAGTGAAAAGTCTATGCCATTGGTCTGTAAGTAATGGGTGGCCAAGGAGTTTTCTCTCTTGGCAGACATCAGGGAGTAAGACTGGAGGCAGAGAGGTAAGTTCCAAGTCTATTGCAACACTGCAGACCTGAACTAAGGCAGTGCTGGTGAAGATGAATGGATAGTAAGGGGTTGTTTCTGGAGATATTTAAGAAATATAACCATCAGGACTCAGTAATTCATGGAACGTGAGGAGTGGAGAGAGAGGCATAGCATGACTCAGGTTTATAGTCTGGCTGACTTTCTGGATGATGGTATCTCTAAATAAGATAGGGAACACAGGAGGAAAAGGAGGAGCAGTTTTTAGTTCTTAGCATTGAGCAGATAGACATGTAATTTTATTTCTCCCCCAATCTAAATATAGTCTTCAAAGGTAAATGCAAATGACAATAATCTATTATTAACCTAAGGTTCTATTATTAATCTAATTTTAGCCTAAAAATGGAGATAATTCCAATGTCTTCTTCTTTTAGAAGAGTTGTGTGAGCATTAAATAAGACAATATGTGTTGAAGAGCTTGGAACATTATTGCACGGAAAACTGTTAGGTGATAAATTAATTTTGATTTTTGAAATAAAAGATTGGTCTTGGTTTAAAAATCACCAACCTTGATTTTAAAAATAATATCATTCTATATACAATTTTTCCCTTATACAATTTATTAAAATTTTTTCTGAGAGAGAGAGAGAGAGTGAGTGTGCAAGTGAGGCAGAGGGGCAGAGGAGAGAGAGAATCTTAATCAAGCTCTATCCTCAGTGCGGAGCCCCATGTGGGGTTGGATCCCACGGCCTGGGGATCATGACCTGAGCTGAAATCAAGAGTGGGATGCTTAACCTACTGAGCCACCCAGGTGCCCCTCCCCTTACACAATGTTTTTTAAGGATGAAGAGAAAGATAATTGTGATTATAAGTGACTATCTTCTGAGACTTCCAGTGCCCTTTTCAAATGTAAATCAAACCCAGCAACGTCCCTGTTTGAAAACACTAAGTCAAATAGAATCTAGAAAGTTGAACTAATGATCAGCATTCATGGAAGGCCTACTATATTCAAGGCACATTGCATGATTTATTTCACTTAATCTTCATAACATCCTTGCTCCTCTATTAAATTTACAGTTGAGGAAAGTGAGATGGAGGAATTAAATTACTAGCTCAACACAGAGGTGGTAAGTAGTGGAGTTAGGTTTGAATGCACACAGCCTAGCTGTGGGAACTGAGTTCTTCAACTTTGTACTATATGGCTTCCCACTGTGTCGTCAATGTATTTTCTCTAGGTGGATGGACCTGAGTATATCCTTTATTTCTTTCTCTCTGCTTCTCTGTATTTATGGCAATAAGCATATATTACTTTGAGGTTAAGAAAAAAAGTTATTTAAATTTAAAAAGCAATCAGATAAATGAATTTATTTTAAATAGTCCAATTCTCATTCATTCCCTGAAAGAATACCTCTGTATCTAATTTTGATTTTAAGCATTAAATACACTGCTGTTTGAAGACCAAGTTTTGTCTTGTGCATGATATAGGGTATGCTTAATTCCCTGAAAAATAGACTAAAATTATTGCCAGGTTAATTAACTGTCATTATCTCAGAGTCTGGAATATTAGAGATAAATGTGCAATTCGGAAATAAAACTTTAGCTGTCAAAGCCAGAGAAAGAGGACTGTTTAAAAACAAAAAACATTTGTGACTTTTAAATAGTTTGAAAAACTGTTAATTAAGCTTAAGAAATTCACTACTATCTACAACAGTCCTGAGATCTGATGTTTAAAAGAAATGTGAGGTTAACCTCTTAGAATGCAAAACTGTATTTCTAATTTTCTTTGTATTTGGCTTTCCTTCCCCCCCCCCCCCCCCCCCCCCCCCCCCCCCCCCCCGCTTCATATTAGTTTGTTATTGTATAATGTCTCAGGAGCATTAGTTTGTTGGATCAGATAGCACTGTTTTTGTTGGAATAAGGCAACATCAGGGATGTTTTTCTGTTGAAAGGATAATTAGATAGATTAAATTACATGGGCTTTGCAAAACAACATGAGGCATTTAAAGGGAAACAAAAAACAAACAAAAAAACCCCTCTAAAACAGGTTACACTTGGATTCACTGAACTTGACAAATCCACCATTGGTACATATAACCATTGCAAGAAAAGAAATGTACTTAATGCAAATACACTTTATAGAAAATTACTTGCTCCTTTTTGGTTTGAAGACGTATGTATTTAAAAATGTCTCTGAGAGAGAACCTTGATGAGGTTTAAGGTACACGACAGTTTTTTCCCAAATGAATATGAGTAAAAATAAATGTGCTTTTAAAAAGGGAATAGGAACTAAATTAGAAATTGTACACTCTGAATTTACTCCAACTTGGGTTCTTTATTTTATATCTTTGATAGAACAAAACGTGACTTCTGGTTCTTAGAGCAAAGTCTGATGGTGCTAAGTTCAAGCATTTTGGAAGGCTTGGCTGTGAGAAGGGATTTTGGTGAGTTAAGTGTAAATGAATCCAAAACATAGGGATTATGAGCACATGAATTTAAGTGTGCATAGAAAAGATGCTCACTAAAATGCTTAGGGGCATTCTAAATCTCAAATACTTGAAATATTTAAGATTTGTGGTGTGCATTGATGAAACCATGGCTATCCATCTTCAGGGTAAATGTGATAATGTGGTAAATGTGATAATGTGAATAGCTTTGTTTCTCCATTTCACATTTTCTAAATCTTATGCCTGAAAATAAGGATGCTGCATTAGTCAAGGTTCTCCAGATAAATGAAACAAATAGGATGTATGTATAGAGAGAGATAGAGACAGGGAAGGAGAGATTTATTTTAAGGAATTGGTACACTCAATTAAGGAGACTGGAAAGTTCAAAGTCTGCTATTCAAGTTCAAAGGCCATCTGTTGACAGAATTTCCTCTCACTTGGGGAGGAAAATCTTTTGTTCTATTCAGGCCTTCAAGTGATTAGTTGAGGCCCACCCACATTATGGAGGTTAATCTCCTTTATTCAAAGTCCATTGATTTAAATGTTAATGTCATCCAAAACACCCTTACACAAGGATCCAGAATATTGTTTGAGCATATACTTGAGCACTGTGGCCCAGACAGATTGATACATAAAATTAATCATCACAGATGCCTAGTTGGCTAATACTGTCTTTTTTTTTTTTTTAAGTTTCTTTATTTTAAGAGACAGAGAGAGAGAGAGAGACTGAGAGTGAGCATGAATAGGGGAGTGGCAGAGAGGGAGACAGATAATCCTGAGCAGGCTCAGTGCTATCAGTGCAGAGCCTGATCCCAGGAACTGTGAGATCATGAGCTGAGCCAAAATCAAGAGTCTGACACTTAGACAATAGCCACCTAGGCGCTCCATGATATTGTCTTCTTGTTAAAAGCAATGCTGTTTCAGATGAGTAAATAGAATCCATAATAAATTTTTAGAGCCAGAGAGGCCACTGGAGACCTTCTAATGGTATTCCTCAATGGGAATGTTATTAGCCCTGGAGGCAGAGTAATTTTCATATGTGGGGGGTTATTCTGAGCATTGAAAAGCAATTTAGCACCCTGACTCTAATCTCTGATTGCAAATAGCTCTCTCAATCACTGTGCCAACCACAAAACCATCCCAAAGATTTCTAAACTCTCTAAGGTGGGTGTAACACTCTTCATTAAGAATTACCCTGTACACACTTTTAAAGTAGGTAATAGATTTGACAAGGTTGCTTTTTGCTATATCTCATATATAGACTATTACTTTCTCTTTTTTTTCTGATTTGACAGTGTAATTTATCGTACCAGATTATTTTGCAGTAAATAATGTGTGAATCTATAATTCTACTACCTAAAATAAGGTTTAAAATATAAACTCTGATTAACATAACAAGTAAAACTGTACAAAATTGGGTAAGGATTTCAGTCATAAAACTACTAGGGGTTTGGTTAACACACTTCCATGTTTTTGATGTTAAACTAAAAGCATGGATAAATTATCCCCTATTTAAAAAACTTCTTGAAAAGTTGCTTAGTTGGAGAAGCATTAATTCAAAACTTGTATACATGAACATATTGAATGTCCCTGTCCATTTGGAAAGGGAGCATTTCTGGGGCTATAATTAGCTTTATTTTGGTTAACTAAATGTCATGTTTTAGATAGGAACTTAGATGTTACCTGCTACAGGAAGTGGTCACCAAGCAAACGTACTTCATTGGCATCCTATATTCTGCTCACACAAGTCATCTTCATAACCTACAATTGGTCCTATCACCTCCCTCACTAAACTGTAGGCTCTGTGAGGTCAGTAACCTTGTGAAGATTGTTTATCTGCCTTTGTACTCTTAACATTGAGTCAAATGCCTGGCACATAGGAGAAGCTGAATAAATACGTGCTAGGTGAATTAGGAGGGGAGTAGCATACAGAAAATAAACTTTTATCTCTATTGAAGATTATGCACATCATTTTCAATTGTGAAGCCTAGGGAACAGTAATATTTTTCATCTGTGTGTTCCCTCACTTCTCAGCATTGCACCTGGCCTGACTAGTGTCTCTTATGCTTTACTGAGGTAAAATTCATATACAATAAACTGCACTCGTTTAAAGTATACAGTTCAGGGGCACTTGGATGATCAGTTGATTGAGTGTCCGACTCTTGGTTACAGTTCAGGTTATGATCTTGCGGTTCGTAGGTTTGAGCCCTATATTGATCTCTGCGCTGACAGTGAGGAGCCTGCTTGGTTTCTCTCTCTCACCCTCTCCCGCTGTCCCTCTCCCACTCATGCTCTCTCTCAAAATAAATAAATACACTTAAAATTGTTTTTAAAAAGTATACAGTTCAATGAGTTTTGATGCCAGTGTAATCCCTGCCACCAAGAATCAGAACATTTCCATCATCCCAAAAGTTCTCTAGGTCCCCTCTGCAAACATTTTCTCTCCTCCCCTTCAACCCAGGAAAACACTGATTTGTTTCCTGCCAATATGGATTTGTCTGCATTTTCTAGAATGTTATATAAATGGAATCACACAGTATGCACTCTTGGACATATATCCTTCTTGAGATTCATCCATGCTTTTGCCTGCATATGTTGTTTGCTCCTTTTTATTTCCAGGCAAGTATTTGATTGAATGAATATGTAATAATTTGTTTACCCATTTCCTGTTGATGGACAAGTGGGTTGTTTATTTTGGGGCTACTATGAATAAAGCTGCTCTGAACATTCATGGACAAGTGTTTGTATGGACATATTTTTAAATTTCTTATGGGCAATGGTGTAGGAGCGGAATTCTGGATTATATGGCAAGAATACGTCTAACTTTGTAAGACTCTACAAAACCATTTTCTTTCTTCTTTAAAAAATGTCTTTAATGGTTATTTATTTTTGAGAGAGACAGAGACAGAGCGCAAGTTGGGGAGGAACAGAGAGGGGGAGACACAGAATCTGAAGCAGGCTCCAGGCTCTGAGCTGTCAGCACAGAGCCAGATGCGGGGCTCAAACTCAGGAACTGTGAGATCATGGCCTGAGTTGAAGTTGGATGCTTAACTGACTGAGCCACCTAGACACCCCTAAAAACATTTTCATAGTGGTTGCACCCTATTTTTTAAATGATGCAGTTATCTACCCATCTGTCTGTATGTCTGTCTATTTATCTATCTTTATAGTTTATTGTCAAGTTGGTTTCCATATAATACCCAGTGCATATTCCAAGTGCCCTCCTCCATGCCCATCACCCCTCTCTCCCACCCCCATCAGCCCTCAGTTTGTTCTTGGTATTCAAGAATCTCTCATGGTTTGCCTCCCTCCCTCTCCCCAACTATCTTCTCCCCTTCTCCTCCCCCATGGTTCTGTTAAGTTTCTCCTGTTCCACTTATAAGTGAAAACATATGATATTTGTCCTTCTCTGCCTGACTTATTTTGCTTAGCATAACACCCTTGAGTTCCATTCACGTTGCTACAAATGGCCAGATTTCATTCTTTCTCATTGCCATGTAGTATTCCATTGTATAGATAAACCACATCTTCTTGATCCATTCATCAGTTGATGGACATTTAGGCTCTTTCCATGATTTGGCAATTATTGAAAGTGCTGCTCTGAACATTGGGGTACATGTGTCCCTATGCATCAGCACTCCTGTATCCCTTGGGTGAATTCCTAGCAGTGCTATTGCTGGGTCATAGGAGAGTTCTAATGTTAAGTTTTTGAGGAACCTCCACACTGTTTTCCAGAGGGGCTGCACCAGTTTACATTCCCACCAACAGTGGAGGAGGGTCCCCGTTTCTCCACATCTTCGCTAGCATCTAGAGTCTCCTGATTTGTTCGTTTTAGCCACTCTGACCAACATGAGGTGGTATCTCAGTGTGTTTTTGATTTGTATTTCCCTGATGAAGAGGGACTCCGAGCATTGTTTCATGTGTCTGTTTGCCATCTGGATGTCCTCTTTGGAGAAGTGTCTGTTCATGTCTTCTGCCCGTTTCTTCACTGGATTATTTGTTTTTTGGCTGTGGAGTTTGGTGAGTTCCTTATGGATTTTGGATACTAGGCCTTTATCTGATATGTCATTTGCAACTATCTTTTCTCATTTCGTCGGTTGCCTATTAGTTTTATTGATTGTTTCCTTTGGGGTGCAGAAGCTTTTTATCTTGATGAGGTCCCAGTAGTTCATTTTTGCTTTTGATTCCCTTGCCTTTGGGGATGTGTCAAGTAAGAAATTGCTGCGGTTGAGGTCAAGGAGGCTGTTTCCTGCTTTCTCCTCTAGGGTTTTGATAGTTTCCTGTCTCACATTCAGGTCCTTCATCCATTTTGAGTTTCTTTTTGTATATGCTGTAAGAAAGTGATCTAGTTTGATTCTTTTGCATGTTGCTGTCCAGTTCTCCCAGCACCATCTGTTAAAGAGACTGTCTTTTTTCCATTGGATGGTCTTTCCTGCTTTGTCAAAGATTAATTGGTCATACATTTGTGGGTCCAATTCTGAGTTCTCTATTCTATTCCATTGGTCTATGTGTCTGCTTTTGTGCCAATACCATACTGTCTTGATGATTACAGCTTTGTAGTAGAGGCTAAAGTGTGGGATTCTTATGTCTCCCGTTTGGATTTCTTCTTCATTATTACTTTGGCTATTTGGGGTCTTTTGTGGTTCCATACAAATTTTAGGATTGTTTGTTCTAGCTTTGAGAAGAATGCTGGTACAATTTTGATTGGGATTGCATTGAATGTGTAGATTGCTTTGGGTAGTATTGACATTTTAACAATATTTATTCTCCCAATGCATGAGCATGGAATGTTTTTCCATTTCTTTGTATCTTCTCCAATTTCCTTCATAAGTTTTCTATAGTTTTGATCATAACATCTTTTACATCTTTGGTTAGGTTTATTCCTAGGTATTTTATGGTGTTTTGGGTTGCACCCTATTGTTATTACCACCATCCATGTATGAAAGTTCTATTTGTTTTACATCCTTTCCAGAACTTGGTATTGTCAGTCTTTTTAATTTTAGCCATTTTGGTGGGTATGTAGTGGTATCTTGCTATGGTTTTAATGTGCATTTTCCTGAAGACTAATGATGTTGAACACTTATTGATTATTCATATATCTTCTTTGGTGAAGTGTTTGTCCAAGTCTTCAGTCCATTTATTAAAAACTTGTTTGCCTTTTTTTTCATTGAGTTGCAATGAAAGTTCTATATATTCTAGATATAAAACCTTTGGTGGATAAACATAAAATGTTTTCTCTAGTCTATGTCTTTTCACTTTCTTAATGATGTGTCTTAAGTAGCAAAAGTTTTTAATTTTGAGAAGTTCCAATTATCAATTTTAAAATGATTTCTTTTTTTTTTTTTGTTCATCTGAGGTCACAAAGATTTTTCTTCTATGTTCCTTCTAAACATTTTAGCTTTTAAATTTAGATCTATATGACATTGTAAGTTAATCTTTATAGATGATGTGAGATGAAGATTGAGGTTTAACTTTTTTCTGTATATATATAATATATAATATATGTATTATATATGTTATATATAATATATATGTAATATATATGTTATATATATGTTATATATAATATATATATCCAGTGGTTCCAACACCATTTATTGGAAAGACTTTTCTTTCTCCACTGAATGTCTTGGCAGCTTTGTCAAAAATCAATTGACTGCCTATGTTATTTCTTTTGGTCTTTCTATCTTATTTCATTTATCTGTATGTCTATCCTTTCACTAATACAACATTGTCTTGATTTCTGTAGCTTTAAGTAAATCTTGAAGTCGAGTATTATTTGTCCTGAACTTTGTCCTTTTTTTCATATGTTTCTTATGTTGTTTAAATATTAGGCCAAAGAAGATCCTACTTACTAGGACCAAGTATAACCTTGCTTCCTTTTATATCCCATGATGCCTTAAAGTGTTTATAGATTCATAAAAATAAAGAATCATGCTTTCCTTACTCTGTTATTTTTAGTTTCTTCTCTGCCCCAAGAGACCACTCTATGCTTTGGCCAGGAGATCCTTTGACTTAACAATGGTTAAAACTGTTGTTGTTTTTAATGATATTATTTTTTTAAGAGTAATCTCTACACCCAACATGGGGCTCAAACTCACAACCCCGATGTCAATAGCCAGCCAGGTGCCCCTAAACTTAGTTTTAATAGAGAACATGGAAGGTCATGAGATGGACAAATGGGTATTTGTACACATATGAATTGTAAAAAGGGATTGCTGTGTGATGTTACAAAAATCACTTTGGTTAAAACAAAAAACAAAACAAAGCAAAACAAAAATCACTTGGGGATGAAATTTATAATAGGTGAAAGATGTCCTTATTATCCATAAGCCAAGTCTAAAGTTGTTTACCTGGTATTCCTATGTCTTAAAGACTTCTTTATATACATCATGCTCCAGGAACTGTAAAATAACTTTTTTCTTTTTTCTTTTTTAATGTTTTATTTATTTCTGAGAGAGAGAGGCATCATGAGCAGGGGAGAGTCAGAGAGAGAGGGAGATACAGAATCTAAAACAGGCTCCAGGTTCTGAGCTAGCTGTCAGCACAGAGCCCGACACGGGGCTAGAACCCACAAACCGTGAGACCATGACCTGAGCCGAAGTCGGACGCTTACCGACTGAGCCATCCAGGCACCCCAAAACAACTTTGTTCTATAGCCTCCTCACCTCTATGCTCTCATGCTGCCATCACCTGAAAGGCCTTTACCCCTCATCTCAGAATATCTAAGTTTTCTCCTTTTACAAAGCCTTTTTGCAGTCTTCTCAACCAGGATTCATTGTGCCTTTTCTTTTTTCTTTTTTTTTTTAAATTATTTTTTAATGTTTTTTATTTATTTTTGAGAGTCAGAGAGAGACAGCGCAAGCAGGGGAGGGTCAGAGAGTGAGAGACACACAGAATCCAAAGACAGGCTCCAGGCCCTGAGCTAGCTGTCAGCACGGAGTCCAATGCAGGGCTCCATCCCACGAACTGTGAGATCATGACCTGAGCCGAAGTCGGATGCTTAACCAACTGAGCCACCCAGGCGCCTCTCATTGTGCTTTTTCTAGATCTCCCATAACACTAATTTTTATCTCTGTATTGTATTTATGTTAGTTATATAATAGCTTACATTTATTGATTACTATGTGCCGGACATTGTGATTAGTACTTAACATGCATTATCATTTTTAATCATCATAGAAACATGATAAGGTAGACAGTATTATGACCTAATTGACAGGTGAAGATATTGATTTACAAAGAGATTATGTATGCAAGGCCACACAATTAGCAAATTTTTTTTTAATGTTCATTTATTTTTAAGAGAGAGAGACACACACAGAGTGTGAGCCAGGGAGGAGCAGAGAGAGAGGGAGACACAGAATTCGAAGCAGGCTCCAGGCTCTGAGCTGTCAGTACAGAGCCCCAATGTGGGGCTCAAACTCACAAACTGTGAGATCAAGACCTGACTTGAAGTCAGACACTTAACCTACTGAGCTACTCATGTGTCACAACAATTAGCAAATTCTGGTGTTAAGATTCTGACTAAGGTCTGACTACAGAGTCTGTGTTCCTAACCAATATGCTGTTTTATTCCAAACAGTGCCTGCCTGTTTTGTTGGCCTCTCAGAAACTCTAGGATACTACGGAAGGCCATCAATAGTCCTGTTTGCACATGGCCAACTAGCATACAGGAAGAGATGGTGAAGACTCTAGCATTGCTTGTGAGGCCCGGGGATATCATAATTTAAAAAAACCCCTCAGAACACCTGGGTGGTTCAGTCCGTTGAGCATCTGACTGCAGCTCAGGTCATGATCTCATGGTCTGTAAGTTCGAGCCCCATGTTG
Source organism: Hyaena hyaena (assembly GCF_003009895.1). NCBI lineage: Eukaryota > Metazoa > Chordata > Mammalia > Carnivora > Hyaenidae > Hyaena > Hyaena hyaena. The sequence continues at coordinate 919,452 of NW_024081297.1, read as the reverse complement.
GGCTCTGTGCTGACAGCTCAGAGCCTATAGCCTGCTTGGGATTCTGTGCCTCCCTCTCTTTCTGCCCCTCCCCTGCTTGCACTCTGTCTCTTTCTCTCTAAAAATAAATAAACATTAAAAATTAAAAAACCCTCAAAGATAAAACGATGTAGGAAGACTCCCTGTAGTTCCTGGTGAGTGTGCCCCAGATGGGTATGGGAAGTGATGCTTTTCTTTGCCCCTTGATACAAGATCTGTGAGTAAAGTTTTGAGTTGGCACAGTTGGTGTGTCTAAAATAGTCTTCTGTTTCCTTCCTTGGGGAATTTGGTAAAACTTCTTTGTCAAAAAACCCTATGAAATAGGAAGAGCTAAACTACTTTTTGGTCTTTCTTTTTAAAAATATAATTTGTTTTGAATAATGAAAGTAACACATGTACATTTCATATAATTTGAAAAATACAAGGAAACCACAAAAAAGAAACTCTTCTATAATCCTACCACCCAGAGGTAACCACTATTAACATTTGAGTCTTCCATTCTTCTAGTCTCTTCCTGTGCACTCACAACATGAATAGACACATATTTGGAAAATGTAATCATGCCTTGTTAAGGTTTTGTAAGCAATGTTTACAACAGCATATGGTGAATATTTCCATTTGTCTTCCTGAGACATCGTTTTAATGGGTCCATAGCACTACATCAGAAGGATAGCCATAATTTAATTAACCACATCTCAATTGTGTGGCATTTAAATTGTTTCTGATTTTTTTGTACTTATGCACATACATGTTGATAAGCATATGTGATTGTTTCCTAAAGTGGGAGGTAAGCTAAATCATTCAGGCAAAGTTACATTTCACTCTGGTAAAGTTGTATAAGTTAAGACACAGTGGAGTTGGTTTAATATTTGATGAGTAAAAGATTTGTAATCTTTTAGTGCCCAGATTCCTGAAAGGTTGCCAGAATTGCAGGGAAGCACAGGCGCTCCAAGCAACAATGAGAAAATAACAAACACAGTTTTTTGACCTTCCTACCAGAATGCTACAGTTGCCATATGCCACCAGTTTATTGGAACATACCTCAAGGCCCACAGATCAACAACACAAAATACATATATACTTCAAGTTCTCAACAGAGATGTTAGCATTAGTCCAGCTACTTAGCTGTGCCACACCCCCACCCTGGCAGGATTATTGGTGGGCAGAATCCATTTCTAATTCATCTTGATATCTGTGGTGACTTCACACTCAATAAATGTTTCTGAATAAATGAAATCAATACTATCTCTGTTTACTACCCTAATTTAATTGACTTATTTAGAGGCATTAAAGAAGGTAAGCTTCTGGAGTTGTTATACATAGATTGAGACTTCACTTATGGTCAGAAGAGAATTGGACCAACTAAAACCATTCTGACAGGTTGGAGCTTCTGGGCAGAGATCTCTTGCACAGGCTCACTAACCCACCTAAGTAAAGAGATCTTGAAATAATCATGTTCAAACCTGCATTTGGAATCTATTCAACTGCAACACACTTGTATAACTTGGTTTTATATATACATATAAAAAAATTTTTTAATTCTGTTCATATCAGCAGGATAAACATACTCTTTCAACAAGCTTTGTGTTGAAACATGGTGACCAAGTTCTATTTTTACAGATCAAATTTCAGTAAAACAGTTTTCACTATCACAAGATGGATTATAGTAAAATTTTTTCTAAGCTTTTGCAGGCCCATAATAATAATATTTTGCCAATATCCACTTATCCCTAACATTCATTTATGTCATACTCCTGAAAACCACATGGAATATCTCTCATAGCCAGTACATTTGCACACAGTAAAGAACATTATGTGGGGATGAGTAAGGACTTAAGAAGCCCTATAGTTTTCCCTCTAATGATTATAGTACAGAAAATGTACTATTTAGTTTCTTATGCCTTTAGTATAAAAGTCCTGAGTACATGTACCCTTATGCAAAGAAAGAGTTAATATCTCTTTGCCTGTGAATGCTAAAGGACAGGTCTGGGTTATAGGAAAGTTTTAATAAAGACTGGAGTTTTAAGGTACTGTGTTTTTAAAAAAATTCTCTGAACCTTAGTTTCCTACTGTGTAAAACGGACAGGAATAGGGAGAGTTGGGGGATTGTACTAATATAATTTCTCTCCTATTTCCACGTTCTTGGCTTTGCTAGGAATCATAAGAAATTTGGAGCCAGTGTGGTGGATCCAAGCTCTGCGGAACTGAGGGAAGACTTGCATTAAAGTCCTAGCTCTGCTATTTAAAAACTGTGAAATCTAGGGTTAGTCATCTAAATGAGCTTAAGTTACCTATAATGTGGAACTCTGATTAGATCTGCCTACAATAGCTTGAGCTTCAAATAAGATAAAATTACTCGAATCCTTGTTGCGTCAGCTTATTTAATTTTTGAGTGTTCATGAAAGGCCTTTTCTTTACTTCTTTGCTTGCCTCCTTTTCCTCCACTTCTTGTCTCCTTTTCCTTTACCTACCTCCTCCTTTTCTCAGGGTTCTACCATGTCTTTCTTTTTGTTGTATCAATGAATATGTAACTCTCAGGTGACCTATTCTATTCTGATAGTTTCAACTATTAAATATATGTTGATGTCTGCTATTGGTGTACTGTTGAGCTTTAGACCTATATATTGTACTATCTGGACATAACCACCTATATGCCCCAGAAGGTCAAGGTCAAATGTTCAAAACTCAACTATTATCTTTCTCCCTATGCGTGTTCCTTCCTGAGTCTCAGTGATTAATACCACCATCCACAAAGTGGACCTACCCAGAAACCTGGTTTCATCTTAGATCCTGCCCATTCAATCATACCCCTGTCCAATCAGTCCAAAGTATTGTAGATTTTACTCCTGTAATATCTCTTTGACATCATGTCTCCTCTTTATTCCCTCTGCCATCACCTAGTTAAAATCCTCAGAAGTTATTTCCTGGATTACTTGAATTGTCTCCCTTCTAATCTTTCTGCCTCTTTTCTGATTCCCTCCAGTCTATTCTCATTGTTGTTACAATAAGTCTTCTAAAACATAAGTGTAGTATGCTGTCATTCTGGTTGAAAACAGTCAGTTGCTCTGGCTATCTTTCTAGGGAAGATCAAATTCTTTAGGTTATGCCCTTTATGATCTCACTAATTTTGAATTTAGTCTCATTGCTAGTCATCCTGCCACATTTACCTTGTTTCCAGACACAGATTCTTCGAAATGTATGAACAGGTTCATTTTCCAAGTGGCTGTTCTTAGGTTCATTTGTTCCCAAGCCCAGCAGAACTAAGAGGTGTTTAGGCTTGCAGGCCTAGGATATAGTTTGACCAAATAGAGTCCTTGAAGTTTTCAAACCAGACAAATTTATTGTTTTAAGTGAATTTTTTTGTTTTTTTTTATTCTCAAGTTAGTTAACATACAATGTAGTCTTGGCTTCAGGAGTAGAACCCAGTGATTCATCTCTTACACATGACACCCAGTGCTCATCCCAAAAAGTGCCCTCCTTCATGCCAGTCACCCCACACACACATCTCCCCATCAACCTTCAGTTGGGTCTCTGTATTTAAGAGTCTCTTATAGTTTGCCTCTTCCTGTGTTTTTATCTCAGACTTCTTGTTTATAATAACAGAAGACTACAATATAAATCCATCAATTGAGTATTGATTATACTCCATTGAAGGTGCAATGTATCTTTATATGTAGCTTTTAAAATGAATAAAGTGTGTCTACATGAATTAATACAGAACAATCTCAAAAATATATTAAATAATTCCATAGGAAAAAAGTTGCAGAAATAAGCATATAATATGCATTGATTTGTATGAAAAGAAATATAGGAAACTCTTTTTTTTAGCTTCAAAAAATTTTTTTAAGTAAACTTTACCCCCAGTGTGGGACTCAAGCTTACAACTCCAAGATCAAGAGTTGCATGCTCTACCATCTGACACAGCCAGGTGCCTGTAAAAGATATTCTTAAGGTTCAGTAGATTAAGCATCCAACTCTTAATTTCAGCTTAGGTCACGATCTCATAGTTCATGGGTTCGAGCCCTGCGTTGGGCTCAGGCACAGAGCCTGTTTGGGGTTCTTTCCCTCCCTTTCTGTCTACTCTTTCCTGGTTGTGCTCTGTTTCTCTCCCTCAAAATAATAAATAAACATGAAAAAAATTTAAAAAGATGTTTCAAGTGGTTAGGAATAAAACTAGATTGGCTGGACAAACATTAAAAAAAAAAGAAACCGTTAACAGTGGTCACTTCTAGGCAGAAGAACTGGGGAGTCTAGGGAGGAAGGAAGACTTGTTTGCTACTGTATATCTTTTTACACTACTTGGATTTTTAAACATTTACAATTATTGCTTGAAAAAAACCCAATTAGTTTGTTTTTAAAATGACAAATCAGACATGCTCTTTTCTCCTGTCTTATGTGCAATCTATCGGCTATCTCTTTTACCATCTTGAACATATGTTGAGGCAGGTGGTCCCCCTCCTTGGGGATGGTAGCAAGTATAGAAAATTCCTTGGCAGCTCTAATGTCCTTAAGTATGGAATTCCACTGTGACTGTGTCGAAGTTTAAGGAGCAGCAGTTTTACCATGTCCAGCGGAGTTCCTAAACAAATGCTTGTGTTTCTCCAGAATTAACTTTTTTTTAATGTTTATTTATTTTTGAGAGACAGAGAGAGAGAATGAGTGGGAGAGAGCAGAGAGAGAGGGAGACACAGAATCCAAAGCAGGCTCCAGGCTCCGAGCTGTCAGCACATAGCCCGAAGCAGTGCTCGAACTTGTAAATCACAAGATCATGACCTGAACAAAGTTGGATGTTTAACCTACTGAGCTACCCAGGCGCATCCCTCCATTAACTTTTGTTTTAAGTTCATTTATTTATTTTGAGAGAGGGAGGGAGAGATAGAGATAGAGAGAGAGAGAGAAGAGAATCCCAAGAGGTTCCATGCTGTCAGTGCAGAGCCTGATTCCCGGTTCCATCTCAGGAACTGTGAGATCATGACCCAAGGAGAAATGAAAAGTCAGAAGCTTAACCTTTGAGTCACCCAGGTGACCTCAGAATTAACTTTATTTAGACATCTGACATTGATCTTCCTCCAGCTGATAATTACTCATTCTGATAATTACTCCTCATCTTGCTCATTATTTTTGATGGCATAGGTACATGCCCCTAATTGAATGATTGGACCTTTGTTCTTCAGAACTGTCACTATCACTGAAACAATTTATCCCTTAAGTGTACACATTTATTATTTTCAATTGCTTACTACAGCTACTTTTGTTTCTATACTAATTCCACATCTCTTCCTACCACTTCCTAACAACACTATTAATATTCTAGTTGCATCTGTTCCTTCTTCTGAAAAACACTTGTAATTTTTGTAAAACAGTGAAAATTAAAGCAAACACACCAAACATACAAATATCAAAGGTCACAAAGTGATGGTCAACAGACTGAATTTAGCTACATAAATTTTTTGTTTGGCCTGCCCACAATTTTAAAAACTTGACTTAATTGTCAACAATTCAACACTGAAGGAGGTCTCTGGTTTGCCTTGAGAGAGCAAAGGCATGGCAGCACCAAGATACATTCTGGCAGGGTAAAATCGGCTGGTGCCTGGGGCCACTCATTCCCTTAGCTGCACACAGCTCACCTCATACCTCATGCTCTAGTTCACCTCAGGCCCCACCCTGCCAGCTGTACTCATGGTAGGTATTTCAGTTTGCAAGTTAAAGAGTTAATTCAATGGATTAAAGAATAACCCAATGAAGGGCGCCTGGGTGGCTCAGTTGGTTAAGTGTCTGACTTCAGGTCATGATCTCACAGTTCATGGGTTTGAGCCCCGCTTCGGGCTCTGTGCTGATAGCTAGCTCAGAGCCTGGAGCCTGTTTCAGATTCTGTGTCTTCCTCTCTCTCTGACCTTCAGCTGCTCACTCTGTCTCTCTCTCTCTCATAAATAAATAAAACATTAAAAAATTAAAAAAAAAGAATAACCGAATGGAATAATTAAATACATTAAGGAATAACTCAATGATCACGTGACTAGTACTAAAATGACCTCACCTGACCACTAACTCCTTCTGGCATGTCTGAAAGAGTTGGTGCACCTTTGCTTGGAAGTCGAGTTTTGTATTTATGAATGTTCATAAGTTGAAAGTACTTGAGTAAAGACCTGTAGTGAATTACTTGTGGTTTACTGATTAGGCAGTGATCTCTTTCATATACATGTTTCCTTTTGTTTCAAATACCTTCTTCTTCCAAATTCATCCTATTCAAAATTTAGCTTCCCAGGAGACCTTCCTGATTCCCTCATCTGATTTGGTTGCCCTTTTCCTCATACTTCTATAGAATGCTGTTTCATCTTAGTATCTAATTCTAGATTTTGTTCTAAAATTTGTTCTATCATTTTTTGTTCTAACAAGATTGAGGACTTCTTAAGGGCAGCTTATGTGTTGAGTTTTATCCATATCCAATAAACCTCTTTTCACTTGATCATAGAGGTCTCCTATAAACCTAGTATCAGGGATACAGAAGGCTTTCAACAAATACTGAAGAGAATGAATGAATGTCTCAATCAACAGATTGTATATGATTTCCATATACCTGCTTTCCATTACCCTGTTGGCAACAATTTTGAGCAGCCATATATAGATTGACAGGGTCTGATTTATTACCTTAAATTATCAACTTACTTCTAGTTCATGCTGGAAAATGTTTTTTTGATATGTTAAGTGTTGGAGAATAGGAGAAACAAAGTTCAGATCTAAACTCATAAGTCTTGTATGGGGCCCAAGGTTGTTAAAAGGCACTCACTTCTCTCTTCACACAAAACAGTCAGAATATTTAATTTAGTCACACATTCTCATGAGTGTCTATAACATCTGATTATCAAATAAATGACTCAGAGTAAGACATTATTTTATTACATAAAATGGAGAGAGGAGTGCTAAAATTACCGAGTGGAGACATACTAATGTCATTAATTTCTACTTAAGACGTTGGTGGAAAATAAATTGCAATGAAATGCAAGTGTAGCCTAATGACTTATTATCCTTTGAAACCTCAGTTACATTGTTGGCATCTTCATTACGATTATCTTATTAACTGTATGTACCCTTAAATTTACATCCTTAAATTCATTCCCACCCTGTGGTATCACAGAAACATATTTCGTTTTGTCTCTGGTTCTCAGCACAGAACTCCTAAAATCTTTGGAATTTCCTGGTATAAGGGTGATAGGGGCCTCTTTAAGGAGGCCAACCTTGGTGAGCCTTTAGATAGCTTTAGCAAGGGGGACGGAGGCCAGAAAGATCAAGCCTAGATTAGAAGCTTGGAAATTTCAGCCCCATCTCCAGATAGCAGGAAAGGGACTGAGGCTTAAGGTTGATCACCAAAAGCCAATGATTTAATGAACCATGCCTAGGTAAGGAAACCTCCATAAAAGCCTGTAAATAACAAGGCCCAGAAGGTTTCCAGGCTGGCGAACACTTCTAAGTGCTCAGAGCATGAATACCCCAACTCCACAGGAACAGAAGCTCCTATGCTTGGGACCTTTCCAGACCTTATTCTATGTACCTCTTCATCTGACTGCTCATTTGTATCCTTCATAGCAAAGCAGTAAATGTAAGTAATGTGCCTTCTTAGGTTCTGTGAGCCATTTTAGCAAAACATCAAACCTGAGGAAAGGGTCATAGGAATCCTCAATTTATATCTGGTGGATCCAAGACACAGGTGGCCTGGGACTTGCAACGGGCATCTGAAAGTGGAGGCAGTCTCTTGGGGCTGAGCCCTTTAACTCATGGGATCTGATCCCAACTCCAAGTAGATGTAGATAGTGCCAGAACTGAATTGAATTGTTGGTGACCCAGCTGCTGTCTGAAAAATGGGGAAGTAGTGTTGAAAACTAAATCAGATACATGATGTGAGGAGGAAAAAAACCTCTCACACCCTTGATCATTATGTTCATCACATCATGCTGATCACCAACAAGACTTCTAAGTTACTTTAAATAGTCTCTTTAAATCTATATTTCAATTCCCTTTCCCTTATTATTGTTCATGCAACATTATTCATTCGCTCTGCAAATATTGAAATCCCATTATGTGCAATGCCTGTGCTAGGGCCTAGGGAATAGTGGTGATTAAAAGCCAGATGTGAGTCCCTATTCTCATGAGCCTAGTGATAAAAACAGACATCCGTCAAAAAAAATCACATCTACATATAGATTTACAACTGTGGTAAATACTGGAAGTGAGAGGTATAAGATGCTATGATTGTTCTCATCAGAAAAAGCATGACACACTTTCCTGGGGAAGCTAAAATACAAAGACCTGTAGGAGGATAACTAACTGAAGGTGTGGGAGTGGGTAAACTTAGACCTCACTTCTTGCAAAGTCTTTTGAGACTGAGGATTCTTTTTTCTTCCCCTCCTATTCCAGCACCCTCCTCCTTTAGATACCTCTGCACCCTCCCCCACCCCCACCCCCACCCCCACAATTTGGCTTCTATTAAGAGCCTCTCAGAACGTACTCAGAACAGCATCGGAAGAAAACATTTCATAAGGTTTCTTTTTTTTTTTTTTCTAACACAGATCATAACATTAGATGCTCAGTGAAGAAAGGCCCCTAATGTCTCATAATTGAGCACAGTACTGCTCTCCTAATCAGTGTTCTCTTTACTTCCCAGGCTGATCCTCAACTGGGTGCTCTTGGCATTCACCCAGCCAGGGCCCCAGTGATTGTGAAAATAATAGAGCTATGAGTCAAGACTATTGGACGGCAGTGAGAGCAACTTACTTGGCTGAGTGGAGTCAGAGTTGTCTTCACAGAGATTTAAAATAGGTTTTGAGCGGTGAGGAAGAGAGGGGAATGGCAGGAGGAGGGAATAGCACCCACGAAGGCACAGAGGAGTGAAAGAAACAGCCCGTCTGCAGGGACTGAGGGGAGTTTGGAATTCTCTTAAGTCAGGAAAACATCATAATAAAATAGTGAAATTAAATAAGCTTTCTAAAAATACAAAGAATTAAACTTGGGTGAACTCTAACAGTCCTCATTTCTCTAAAATCCTTGATAAGTGGGTTGTTGCTACACATCTTAATCTCAACATCCACAACTGTCCTAGGCTCCAGAATCTTTAGTTTCATTCCTTGGAATCTGTTTATTTTCCCGGTATACTTTATTTAAACTTTTTGACATTTTTTATTGCCTTCCAAATGTTATCCTTCTTTCTTGCTTACCATGTAGAACAATCTTTGTCAAATGATTTCCACATCTTCCCAGACCATGATGTAGTTGACTAAGAATTTGTATTGGCAGAGCTTTTTTTTTCAGTTTCCTTTAAGTTGTTGGAATGGAAGCTTGTACCTAAAATGGCACACAGTGAGAGCTAGAGGAGAAAATGATAAGAAAACATGTTTAGTTTATGGAAAGAACCAGCCACCAAAAAGTTCTTCCATAAAGTATACATCTAGAGAAGAAAACAAATGTTTCTGCAGTACTTTTGTTAAAACAAGTTGTATAGTTCTCTATTGTCATATTATCAGTCGAATATTCCTGTGTGGGTTTGTCCTCAATGGATAAAGAAGGCAAACCTTTTTTAAAGTTGAGAATGTTGCATAATGTTTCCATTGTGTGTGAAGAAAAAAGGAACTAACATTTATTAGCAGGCATATTACATTAGGCTCTGTGGCAGGATCAGTCTGAACACTATCAAGTTTGGTCAGCTATCAGGAGCTTAAATGGGGTGATGGTCATACAATTTCATCGTGGTGATAAACTTGGGAGTTCATATAAACCGCTGCCTTGATTTTCTAGAGAGCAGCTCCTGGTCATTTGGGTCATTAACAGCCATGTGGGACTTGAGCCCAGGTTACTGATTTTTAGTCCAGTGTTCTTTCTACAGCACCATGAGATCCTCAGGACCTTTATCCAGGTACTTTTCTTTCTGTCTCTGCTTTCCTTCATTTTTCAACAGTGCAGTTATCTCTGTTCTTTGGAAATGGGTTGTTTGAAATTATCCTTCAACAATTTAATTCAACATTTATCTAATGATTATCTATGGCATACTAGACCTGACACTATGCTAGACATTTGGTTGGATAGAGTAAGATAAGCTATGTAGAGATAACTAAAATACAAAGCAGCATACATAAGTGCTTTTGAACAAGTTCTACAAGATTTCAGAGGGGGGTGAAATTTTCCATTTTAATGAATGGAAAAGATTTTCACAAGGAGACGAGGGCTAAGGGTAGGAAAAAAATTCTAGGTAAGGTGAAGAGCAATGATAAGGATAAAGAGGAAAGGAACATGTTGGAGAAATGACAAGGGGAATCAAATGACTAACAAAGCACTTGCATTAAAGGAGAAAATGTGAGACAAGATGGAAACATAGACTACACTGTTTATGCAGCTAGGCAAGGAGTACTTCCTATTATTAAGATTAAAGTAGCTAAGGAGCACCCAGGTGGCTCAGTTGGTTAAGCGTCGGACTCTTGGTTTTGGCTAAGGTCATGATCTCACAGTTCTTGGGATTGAGCTCCTGGTTTGGCTCTGTGCTGACAGAGAGGAGCCTGCTTGGGATTCTCTATCTCTGCCCTTCCTCCACTTGTGCGAGCGGGTACACACGTGTGTGTTCGTACATATCCTCTCTGTCTCTCAAAATAAATAAACTTAAAAAAAAAAAAGGATTAGAGTAGCTAAAAACAAAGAGTTTAGAAGCCCCAGTCAGATGTTATGGAGACTGTAGACAGGTCACCAGAAGCTGACTTGAAATGGGTGAAAGTCAGTAAGCAAGTTAACTAGGTTTGCAGCTAAGATGAACTGGGTAGGAGGAGTCAAGAGCAAGTTCAAGGAGACTCTTACTAGCACACTCCTACCTCTAGGGGGAGCTCAAGCTTTCTGTCCCTCATTCCAAAGAAAAGGAACTCTGAAGTGAATCTAGAACAAAATGGAGATTTTATAGCAACATTTATTCTGCAGATTCTGTTGAAGGAAGAAAGTCATTATAAATGGAAGTGGGCTGAGAAGATATTTTCCCTGTCAATCATCTCTGGGGACTCTTAGCTTTGTTTAGCTCCTGTAATGCTCATATCTTTTCAGCTCTTCTTTGCCTTGGGATTGGTGTCTGGGACATTTTGAGTCAGAAGGGCAAAAATACTGAGGAGTCCACATTATCCAGCTTGATAGGATTTGGAGCTAACATGAGCTTTATCTTAATAAAGATAATGGGCATAATGTCCCAGTGTCCTCTGTGCATGTGTCTGGTGAGAAGCTTGTAATATGCATGGTTCAGGATCCTGGTCAGATTGTTTCCACCTGACTGTACAAGATTTGTATCTGGTGTGGTCACACAGGGTACTAGGACTTAAGAGGCAGTATCATGGGCAGAATTCTTGCTGAGAGAGATCTTGCTCAAAGCTTCAACTACTGATTACCAACAGGCAGAGATATAGGACTCTTTCTGACACCTGAGAAGGTACCTTGAAAGGCTGAGAATACAAAAGCACACAGCTTCAGAGTGGTGCAGCTCCATCCCTCATGGTGAAAGAGAACCTGGTCTTGGCCAGGATTCACCTCTGGGACCAAAATAGTCTCATCAGCAGAAGCCTAGAATTTGAAGAAATGCAAGGCCAACTGTGAGGCACGTACCTTCTCTAAAATGAAAGCTATCTTCTTGGACAGACCTGGCCCTCACTTAATTTAGGAGTGAGGAGCTGGAAATGCCAAGATCAATGGCATGAATCTAGGACTCTGGAAAGTTGTTTAACCTACAAAAATAAAAGGGACTGAATGACTTACGGAAGAGAGATGACAATACTGTAAATTCTTAGTTTCACTAGTCACAGTGGTGTTTAGGTGCAGATCTCAGGGAAAGCAGGCAACCTATGCAGGTGTCGGACTTACCCTAGTCTGTGGGTGCCAGAAAGGCACAATTTTAACCTTATTTTTGTGTCATACATTCAGAGAGCATTTTAAAAAACTGTCTTCCGTGTTCCAGTTATACAAGCTACGTTATTTTTAAAAAAATTTTTTTAAAAGGTTTATTCATTTTTCAGAGGGGCAGAGAAAGGGGGAGACACAGAATCTGTAGCAGCCTCAGGCTCTGAGCTGTCAGCACAGAGCCCGAAGCGGGGCTCAACCTCCAACCAGTTGAGCCACCCAGGGGCCCCTATAGGAGCTACATTATTATTCTAGCGTGCCATCCGATATTCTTACACGGAGGTCTATGTGTTCTAACCTAAATCAACCTTTATCCTATCATTTATGTGCTTTTAACTTGTCTTATTTAATAACTTTATCTCATTATGAAATTCATAATTAATGCAGAATATTTGAAAATACCCAAAACACAATGTAAAACAAAAATTAGTTATGATAGTACCAAAGATTAATTAGCATTATTAATTTTGATAATTAATTTTGATTAATTTTGATGTATGCACTTTTACTGTTTCTGACTGTATACGTGCATGTTTTAAAATAAAAATCACTTGGGGCGCCTGGGTGGCTTAGTCGGTTAAGCGTCCGACTTTCGCTTAGGTCATGATCTCGCGGTTCGTGGGTTCGAGCCCCGCGTCGGGCCCTGTGCTGACTGCCAGCTCAGAGCTTGGAGCCTGTTTCAGTCTGTGACTCCCTCTCTCTCTGACCCTCCCCTGCTCACGCTGTCTCTCTCTCTCTCCTAGAAATGAATAAAACATTAAAAAAAAAATTAAAAAAAAAATAAAAATCACCATGATATTTACATTTCCCCTCCTATTAACTAATGTATTTGTGGTACTTTTTCAGTGTCAGTTAATGATCTATGTCAAGATTTTTTTCTTTACAATTTTTAATTATATAAATATTAGCATTATATTCTTGTGAGCTTAGAAAATGGAGAAAAATTGTACAGAAGGAAATAAGCCATTTAGAACCCTATCATCCAGGGATTAATTGCTTTTGATATTTTAGTGTATCTACTGGCAGTCTGTTTTTAAAAGTTCCATAAATAATAACTAAATGTATTCTCACCATAAAGTTTCAAATAATACGGAAGTATTGTACTCTTTTTTCTTTGCATATAATAAAAATCATTTCATTTTTCTAGTAAAATTTAGTATGTTTCTAAATATCTTTATTTATTTAATATTTTTATTGTTTAAACTTTTATTTATTTTTTAGAGAGAGCGTGCACATGTGCTCCTATAAGTGGGAGAAGGGAAGAGGGAGAGAAATCCTAAGTAGGCTCCATGCTCAGCAAGGAGCCTGATGCCTGGGCTTGGTCTCAGGAACCATGAGATCATGATCTGAGTTGAAACTAAGAGTTGCACACTTAGCCCACTGAGTTACTCAGGGGACCTTGTATGTATCTTTATCAATTATTTATTTATTCATTTATTTATTTATTAAGATCTTTTTAAAATGTGTATTTGTTTTTGAGAGAGAGGGCACAAGCCAGGGAAGGACAGAGAGAGAAAGGGAGACACAGAATCTGAAGCAGGCTCCAGGTTCTGTGCTGTTAGCACAGAGCTCAATGGGGAGCTTGAACCCAGGAACTGTGAGATCATGACCTGAACCAAAGTCGAATGCTCAAATGACTGAGCCACCCAGGGGTCCCCCTGTGTATATCTTAAAATTAAATACAGAAAAGTATAAAAGAAGGCATAAATCACTGGACTGAAATTAAGGTGTGAGCAGGGTCACCCTCCTTCTGGGAGAGGGCTCTCTGATAGAATCTGTTCCTTGCCTCTTCCAGCTTTTGAAGGACTTTCAACATTCCTGATTGTATGGCTGTGTCACTCTAATCTTCAAGGTCAGCATCTTCAAATCTTTGTGTTCCATTTCACACAACCTTCTTCTCTCTGTGTCAAATCTCTCCCTGAATCTCTCTTAGCAGGACACTTGTGATTGCATTTAGAGCCTACCCAAACAATCCAGGATAGTCTTCTCATCTCAATATCCTTAATTTACTCACACCCACAGGCTCTTTCCAAATAAGGCAACATTTTCAGGTTCCAGGGATATCTTTGGCCATCACTAGTCAGCCTATTAGAGTTGTCATCATAGGGTAGGGATGGAGCTCTTGAGTCAATAGGAAGAAGGGACTGGGGAGAATCTTGTAAGGGCACCAATCCCAAAGTCAAGTCCTCCTCCTGGGGGTGGGGAACCCCAAAACCAGATGATAGCCAGAGTCATTGGATCAAAGAGAAGAAAAGACAACTGTACTGAGGGAACTTAAGTACAGATTTTGCACTGACTTCCTGTCAGTTAAGGGTTTGAGTGTTCTGCATGTAGGATGTGGGTTTCAAATATTGTAAGTTGCTGAGTGCTCAACTGAAAATATGTCTGAGATGGCATAACCAGAAGTGGAGCCCACAGCTGAGGTCCAAGGCCAGAGCCAGAGGCACAAGTGGATCAGAGAACACTGGAGGAGGGTAGAGACAGAAGCCTGTGCAGAAATAAATCTCAAAATCAACCATGACTGAGACTGACCATTCAAAGCAGCCATTCAAAGGATGGGACCTTGGCACCACAGAGAATTTTCAGCTTTTACAATTTATCTATTGATTTAATACTAGCTATTTTTTTTTAAGGTTTATTTATTTTTGAGAGAGAGACAGAACACAAGTGAGGGATGGGCAGCTAGAGTGGGAGACACAGAATTCGAAGTAGGCTCCAGATTTTGAGCTGTCAGCAATGAGATTATGACCTGACCTAAAGTCGGACACTTAATTGACTGAGCCACTCAGGCACCCCTTAATATTAGTTATTGATTATATTCTGCAAATTAAACTTTCTGATAAATATTTTAAGTAACCTGGTAAGGGGTTGGGCCAGTACTGTTTGTCTCCTCATGACTACTCAGGAATGTGGGAGAAGAAGTAAGCTGATGGGTTGATAATCTTTTTTTTTTTTGAGAGAGAGAGAGAGTGTGTGTGCATAAGCAGGGGAGAGGGGGAGAGGGAGGGAGAGATAGATAGATAGATGATAGATAGATAGATAGATAGATAGATAGAGAGAATCTTAATCAGGCTCCATGCTCAGTGTGGAGATCGACATAGGGCTCAATCCCATGACCCTGGGACCACGACTTGAGCTGAAATCAAGATGACTGGTGACTAGCCAGGGGACCTTATGAAAAGAGTATGCCAGACATAAGTGTTGCATATAAACAACCTTCTGAAGTCAGAGTCTATAATTCTGACTAATTTAGAGGCTTACAGAGATGGTATATTTTTCTCTGAGAGGACAGAGCATTTTGTAGAGTTTAAGTACATAAGTGTATGAGTGTTGGTTGTGGGTGGGAATGGTTGCTTCAGCCAACACTCCTCACCAAAAACAACTTTAATGGAAGATTAAGCTTTTAATTCAAAAGTCTTCAGAGATGACTGGGCTGGATTTCCCCAGCCACATACAGGAGAAGCCTCGAGGAAGAGGAAAGGGAGAAACGCTGTGGGTGACACTGAGGTTTTCACTCAGTTCTTGCCCCTGCACTGGCCATTTCCTCCATTATGAGCTGTGCTCTTGCTGCCCTTAAAGGGACTCAGCCATTTTCTGAGTAAGATGGAGAAAGTGTTTGATGATTAAGTGGAGAAGGGGGTTGAGCTAGAACAGTCACAGGCCCTATGTCATTGGGACATTCCAACCATGAGTTAAGAGGAAGGGGGCTGAAAGCAGGTGGGAGAGGAGAGAAGAAGAGCATATATGACCCAGAGTAAGGGCATTTTCTCCAGAAATTGAAGTTCATGCAAAGATGCTATTCATAAATGAGTCTTTTAACCCTCTTCCATGAGGGTCTTAGTGAAAATGATACTGACAAATTAATATGCCTTAGACTCAGGCATTATGCTTTTCCTTTTCCTGGAGTTCTCTCTGCCTAGAAAACTACTCATCCCTCAGCATACACTTTAAACCCCCAATATGAAGTCCATTGAATACTTCCAGATTCCTATCATCTTTCCATTCTCAACACATCCCGTGGTTCTACTTTACTTCAGCTATACAGTAAAATCCTTGGGGAAGGTTTACAAATTTTATGTATCTGAGTCCCACCCAGATTTACTAAATTAGGTGGGTCATAAGCATTTGTCAGTTTTAAAACTCCAAACAATTGGTTCTAATTCTGAGGCTGAGAATCACTGAATGTATCAAAGCAGAAGCAGAATATGAATTACTAGAGTATAAAGATTTCACTGCTTTCATTTTGTTTCCTGAGCTAGTGGCATGTTGTAAGCACTCAGTAAAAGTTTGTTGAGTTTATTGAAAGACTTAGTAAGCAGACAGAGCTGGAGAGGATACGGTGTAGTGGAGTAAGTTTTAATGAAGGATTTGTTCCAGGGAGGCAGATTAGGAGTGGTGTGAGTCAGTGGCATTGAATGAGGTATGAGCTTGGAAGGGGAAGCCTAAAGTGAAAGGGGTCTCAGGGAGACTAAGAGAAGTAGGTATCAGAGACCATCCTGTCCTAGTCTACATTCCTTTGACATAAGTTTGCCACACAGTGGGAATGCGATGACATTTGAATAACCTTCTAGTCAAGACTGGGGGACAGATATTGTATCAGGTGCCCTTAATGGGAAATAAGAGAGATGCTGACAAGAAAGAGTTTATAAAATCTGGTTACAACCCAACTGAAAAACATTCACATGACTCACATGACAACATGACAATTAAACTTAATTGTTGTCATTTGTGAGGACATAATATGTGCCAGTTTTTACATTAAGCACTTTGTAAACATGACTTAGTTGAAAACCATTACAGTATCCCTTGATCAAGAAATGCAGGCTGGGAGAGCAAAAGTAACTTGTTTAAGGATGTACAGCCAATAGGTATTAGAAACTAGGTTTGGACTCAGGTTTGGCTGACTCCAAAACTTGTGCTTTCGTGCACAATACCTCCTTCCTCAAATTTTTCTCTGCATAGCCTCTGGTCTAAGTGACCTAAAATCACATAGCAAATCCTACCATGTCTTCAAGGATTAAAACAATTCTTGACTCTTCACTGCCTTAAAGAATGTGTTAGAAAATGGAGTATCTGTAGAATCAAGCAGAGAGGTAACTGAATAGGGTGAGGTTGATAGCGGCTTCCAAAAGCAGTAAATTAACTTGAAGTTTACTTGAAAGAAGTAAGGAATATGGAGGAGAATGAACTGAGCAACATTAAATCTAGATCTGTAATGTTTGAGGGATAAAAAACCCAGATTCACTCCTACACCTACCAAAATCATTTTTCCAAACCTCACATGATAGCACACTTGCATGTGTGCATATACACACTCAGAGAACCTATGAGGTTTTGCTAAATACTAATTTTTCTATAAGTAGATAAGATAGTAAGGCTAGAAAGATATATTTAACCAGGGATGAGCTGTTTTGACTCACAAGATGTCTGACACCAAATGCATGCGTTTTTAGGTTTTTTTTTTCCTCACACCAATTCTCTGATTCTTTGGACACCAACTGGGTGTCCCACAATTCAGTTCTATTCTAACAATAACTACCTGATGTTAGTTAGACTTCACAGACTTAAGGGCTCAATCTCATAAGACTGCTCTCATTTTCAGGGGTGCCTGGGTGGCTCAGTGGTTAAGTGTCCGACTTTGGTTCAGGTCATGATCTTGCGGTTCGTGAGTTTGACCCCTGCATCAGGCTGTCTCAGAACAGAGCCTGGAGCCTGCTTCAGATTCTGTCTCTCCCTCTCTTTCTGCCTCTCCCCCACTCACTCTTTTTCTTAAAAAATAAACATTAAATTTTTTTAATAAAAAAAAAAGACTGCTCTCATTTTCAGATGTCAATTGCAAGTCCAAAGCCATCCATGTTATGCTTCTGAACAACCAGGTATGAACTGGGGATAACCACTACTCTCTTCTCAGGTTAAATAATTGGCTAGAATGGCTTACAGAACTCAGGCAGTCACTTCATTTGTGTTTTACTAGATTATTATAAAGGATACAAATGAACAGCCAGCTGAACAGGCACATAGAGCAAAGTCTGGAAGCATCCTGAGTGCAGTAGCTTCTGTCCTTGTGGAGTTGGAGTGTACCACCTTCCCAACACCTCGATGTATTCACCAACTTGAAAGCTATCCAAACCTCATCTTTTATGGGTTTTTATGGAGGCTTCATTGCATAGGCATGACTGATGAAATCATTAGCCTTTCGTGATTGAACTCAATCTTCAGCTCCTCTCCCCAGCTTGGAGGTTGGGGGTTGGGGCTGAAAGTTCCCAGCTTCTAATCAAGGCTTGGAGATTGTAGCCACCACCCACCTTTACTCCCCTCCTGAAGCTACAATGCCCCAGGCACCTCATTAGCATACAAAAGACACTCCTATGACTCCAGGGGCTTAGGAGCTGTGTACTAGGAACTAGGGATGAAGACCAAATACTTTTTTTTTTTATTATACCCCAAGGGATATCTTTGCAGGGAAAGAATAATGCTTTCTGTTCTCTGTTGATGTTAGGTATGAGGGAATCATCCTGAAATTGGAGACAGAAAGTTCATATAAATAATTAAAATTATAGTACATGTTTAAATGCCTGTTGACTTAATTTATGATACACACCATTCAGATGTTACATATGCACATTCACAAGGTATATTTGATGACTGTGCTGTGGGAAAAAGGCAATCCTCTGCAGCTCTTGCCAGTTTTATCTTCACTTGAGTATTTCCTCCCTTGATTTTTATGTTACTTGGACTTGTCTCATGATGGCACCATTGTGACATGTGTATAGGCAGGTCACACCCTGTTCAACTGTTATTTATTTAAAGCCTTACCTCTTGATGGACTGGGCCCAAAACTTATGTTTCCCCCCAACTTTAGAATGGCAAGTAAATAGTGAGGCTTCTCCTCAGGAGATTCTAGATTTTGCTACTGCCACCATTAATTACTTCCAGCCATCCTGAGTTATGATTGGCAACTCACACATATATACATACCAGGTTTATGAACAGCACTGTATTGTTTAAACTTATATTTTACAATCATCTCAGCCACTGTTTCTGGAAGACTGTTATTATGGAGACTCATACCACATTACTACTAAACTATTTGTGTCATATTGTTCTTATAATTTAGTTGATTCTCCTTTTGGGGGTTTCTTTTCTATTGTTTTATTTCTTAATGCATAGGCTTTAAGTTTGCATACCTGAGACACTGTGGAAGAAAAGGTTAGGTTTACATTTGAATGGCTGGTAAATAATATGATTTTAGTTCACATTTATTAAAATAAATAAAAGAATTCTTGTGGGTTTCTGTGAAATCAGTTTTCTTATGGCATGATATTCATACAACATGGAAATAGACTAAACAAAAGCATTCCCGTGCTTGATCAGCAAGTCCATATTACTCACTAAATGTTTATTGAGAACTTACTCTGGGCCAGATACATACAGGGAAGAGATCACAGGACACGACAAGATGCTGTGTGCTCCATAAAGAAGACAGTGGCAGTCTCTATAATTTTTTTCTTAAAATCCTTGGAGAGCCTTGTGTCCAAATAGAGAATAGCCTTGGGTCCAAATTTAGAATATTCCTTTTCTGCCCAGAGAAAAGGCTGAAAGATCCCAGAAAGGGGAGAGGAAGCTTTAAGAATCCACACTAGGCTGTGGCTCTGGCTCTCTGTTTTGACGTCTTTGCTCTGTCCTATTAACTTCAGTTCATGTTCCTTAATTATTGCTGGTTTTTATGTTCCACTTTGAGTAAATCCTGGATTTGTCCCCGGGCCTCTACTTTAGTTCCTCTCATCCCATTCTCTGCACCTTATGTAGAAGTCTCACCCTACCCACAACCAGACCCAGCTTCTGGAACTACAATGCCAGAGTGGCATCCTAGATGCTGCTTGCCTGGGAGAGGACTTTAGAACAGATCCATCAAATTACAATTCCTTAGTTTGAGGTTCCTAGGTAACTCAGTTGGTTGAGTGTCCAACTCTTGATTTTGCCTCAGGTCATGATCCCAGGCTTGTGGGATCGAGCCCTATGTGGAGCCCCACATGGAGCCCAGAGCAGTGCTATGTGCTGAGCGTGGAGCCTGCTTAAGATTCTCTCTCTCCCTCTGCCGTCTTCCCTGCTCACGTGCTCTTACTCTCTCTCTTAAAAAAATCCTTCCAGATGGCAGGAGAAGCTAGAAAGATGAGCAGGTGTCAGGTCTAAAGAGAGTTTATGCGTTAAACTAAGGAATTTTTTTTTCTTGTTAGGTTTCAGTTCTATTGAACTTCTTGAGCAGTTTCTGGAACAAGCAATTTTATTTCCCATCTCAGTGTTTTGTTTTGTTTTTGATATGAGCAAGAGTCTAATAAGCACCAAATGCTGAATCAAGATATATCCAAATGTTACTAAAAGCAACAGTCAATTTAGTCATATACAGGATTCATCATGAGTCTTCAATTATTGAGTATTATTACATGCAAATTATAGCTTAATCTGTAAGGATGTCATGATTTAGGGATGGAGCATATACAACCCTGAGACAAGGCAGACTGTGATAATCATATTAGAGGTTCAAACAATGTTCTATGGAATTCTGATGGAAAAAATATTAATTCTTATTAGAATAATCAAGTCAACAATTTATGGAATATACATAGGATGTGCAAATCAGGGCAACCAGCTAATTAATGTTGGGCAGAATAGATAGTGGATGGAGTAATAAGTATTATTTGTCAGCTGATTATTTTGCCCTACAATGGCCTTAAACGCTGAGTGATAAGGAAGTGAGAAAGTAGAAGAAGGAAGTGTGGCAGGACCCAGAGGGAAGGGATTTATTCTTGTGAGGGAAGGAATTTATTCTTATAAAAGAGGGAGGAGAAGTGGAACCAAAGGCAGGAGAGAGAGGCGTAAAGATTGTTTTAATCATGGCTGTAGACTTTTTCTCGAGTCTGTTTAGTTCCTAGAATTGGGAAAGGAAAGAAGAAAGCCAACAATAGAACCAAATGAAGATTTTGCATCAAAACAGGCAGAAAACAGAAAAGAAACAGAAATAACTTGTTCACATAGGAATTTTGCTATGGTACCACTGCATATAAAATTTTGATACCAGGAACACTTTATGGATGATACAGATAAAAAGCTGGAGAAGCCATGGTTATAGAAAGATGTGTAAGGGAAAATGTTATTATGGTTATTGTTAGAACTATTCGCAAATATTCCCACTCTCCAGTAATGCACAAGAGAATACTGAACTACCTACCTCTTTCAAAGATTGATGTGACTATATGGCTTTTTTTGGCCAATAAAATGTGAGGGGTAGTGACAAACATGTAGAATGAGTGAGAGTAACTTTTTAGCTACCGAGACTGGCTGTTTAAGTACAAGCTAAACTATCTTTTCTAATACAATTACCCATAAATGTAAAGATTGCTAATATTTATGCAAAGAAAGAGATTTGTGGGACAGGTTGAAGGGGTACTATTAGAGATGAAAATAATATAGTACAAGACTTATGATTCCTTTTTTATCTTCCAGTAATTTACCTATATGTTTTTTCTTTGAAATATTCTCCTTCATATACAAGCAACCATTTTTATGGTTTCAACTACTGCCTTGGCATGAATAATTAAGAACTCTATGTATTTAGTCCTAAGAATCATATTCTCATTTCTAGCTGCCTACAAAGACATGCTCATCTTAGGGGATATACAGTTAAACTATTCAGACATGTTCATGTCCAAAAATGAAGCAATGAAACTCCCCAGCAGACCAACTGTCCCCCAGAGAAAATCCCTTCCTCCCTTAGTGATGAACTTAGCTTGCTTCCCCTTCTTTTTCCTCTTTATTTAATCTCTTCTTCAAAATGCCTCTCACATTTACCACTTCCTCTTCACTCACACCTCAGCCACCTTGGTCCAAACTTATTTAACTCACACCTGGACCACGGCCATAGCCTCACTTCCGCTCCAGCATAACCTTCCACCTATCTAGCCCAGACACTCTTCGAGGATCCTCTTCAACCCCTTGGTCTTGTGTCCAACATTCTCTGCAGTGTACCCTTCCATTCCTCTCCCATTGTTTCCCAGTGGTTGTGCTCAGGCCAGGTTATTTGCTGTGCTTTGTAAACCACTCTGTTCAGTCTTACCTCACTGCGTGACTAACGATTTTATTTCCAACTGGGCAAGTATTCTTGCTTGCATCTTCCCAATCAAAAATCCCACCCATCCTTAAGGCTCATATTAAATTCCCTTTTTTTCCTGGAAGACTCACCCAACAAATGTCATCCAAACAGATCTCTCCTTTTCTCCACCCACATAGCACTTAGTCACAAAGTTCTAAGTTCTCTTAGAAATCATATAGAATAATCCCCTAATTTTACAGTTGAGGTTCAGAGACTTGGCCAGTCCTGCAGCCGGTTAGTGGCAGATAGAACTAGAAGCTAGATTTCCTAACTTTAGTTTCCTTCCTGCTATACTTTTCTGCCCTGTTTTTTTACCAACGAATGTATGTATTTTAGAGTTTAATTCTATCCAATCTTGCATTTTTCTTAATGTTTATTAATCACGCATACCTGATTAGGTTACAGCCAGCTTAGGAACAAGCCCTTATTTTTGGCTCCTGAGGCTGAGGCTCAGAGTAAGGTTGAAATACAGAGCCAAGCCATTAAACCAATAAGTTTTGGAACAACTGGATATCAGCCAGGAATATGAATAAAACATTGGAGAAAAAAGTAAGTTAGTAATTTAAGGTCAGGACTTTAGATGACCAGAGTCAGGAGAATTTAAGGAGATTTGAAAGTACAAACTCATTGATTAAATTATGGATGATCAGAAAGAGTTAAATCAGGTGACAGGTCCCTTATGTAATACCTAGAATAGGGAAGTAAGGGGAAGGAAAGAAAAGAGACTCACCACAGATCCCACAAATCTCCCATGTCTGGCTAGAGAAGCTGACTCTATTTTCTCTTGTTTAAAAATTTTGTTAATGCTTATTTATTTTTGAGAGAGAGATATACACACACACTGAATCTGAAACAGTCTCCAGGGTCTGAGCTAGCTTTCAGCACAGAGCCCGATGTGGGGCTCAAACCCACGACCATGAGATCATGACCTGAGCTAAGTCGGACACTTAACCGACTTAGCCACCCAGGTGCCCCCATTTCTCCATGTCTTTGCTTGTGTTATTCTCTCTGCTTAGAGTGCTTTTCCTATTCTGTTTGCAGTGCTAGATCTGACTGACAAGATATTATTTGTGTTTTGAAAACCCAACTCATATGCTCTCACCTTAGTCGAATATTCTAAGATTCTACCCAAATGGAAAGAGCAAGTCATTCTTTTCCTTGGACTCTCCTCATCAGTTCTTTGTGTCTTTATTATAGAACTTTTTATATTTTACATTTTATATTTATATTATAGAACTGATTTGTAGTATAATTCTACAGCTCACCCTATTATATTTAGGCTCCTTGAGAATAGGAACTATGTTTTAATTATTGCTTACCCTCACAATACCTAGACCATTGTGTTGTGTGCATAATAAACATTGAATAAATATATTAGGCTATGTCTCGATTTGGTGTTCTTTTATCCTGTATATTTTAAATAGAATTTATTTTTTAGGGCAGTTTTAGGTTCACAGCAAAATTGGGTGCAAGGAGAATTCCCCTATCATACCACCCCAACATGAACATGCCTCCCTCACTATGAACATTCCCTACTGCAATGTTACATTTGCTATAACTGATGAACCTACATTGACACATCATTTTCATCCAAAGTCCATAGTTTACATTAGAGTTCATTCCTGGTGTTATACATTCTGTGAGTTTTGGCAAATGTATAAAGGGATATCATATATCCACCATCATAGTTTCACTCTCCTAAAAATCCTCTATGCTCCAACCATTCATCTTTCCCTGGTAACTCCTGGCAACCCTTGATCTTTTTACCATCTCTGTAGTTTTGCCTTTTCCAGAATGTCATGTAGTTGGAATCATACAGGATGTCGCCTTTTCAGATTGGCTTCTTTCATTTAGCAATATGCATTTAAGTTTCTTTTCACACTTTGATAGCTTATTCCATTTTACTTTATTTATTCAAAAAAAATTTTTTAATGTTTTATTTATTTCTGAGAGAGAGAGAGAGAGAGAGAGACAGTGTGAGCAGGGGAGGGTCAGAGAGAGAGGGAGGCACAGAATCTGAAGCAGGGTCCAGGCTCTGAGCTAGCTGTCAGCACAGAGCCTGATGCGGGGCTCAAACCCACGAACTGTGAAATCATGACCTGAGCCGAAGTCGGACGCCTGACTGAGCCACCCAGGCACCCCAAGCTTATTTCATTTTAGTGCTGAATAATGTTCCATTGTTTGGATGTACCACAGTTTACTTATCTGATCATCTACTGAAGGACATCTTGCAAAATTTGGGCAATTATGACTAAAGTTGCTAGAAATATCCATGTGTAGGTTTTTGTGTGGACATGAGTTTTCAACTCATTTGGGTAAATACCAAGGAGCTCTATTGCTGGATTATATGTTAAGAGCATGTTTAGTTTTGTAAGAAACTATCCAACTATCTTCCAATGTGGTTGAGCCATTTTGCAATCTACCAACAATGAAAGAGGGTTCTTTTTTTAAAAAAAAACATATATTTATTTATTTTTGGGAAAGTGCAAGTGGGAGACGGGCAGAGAGAGAGCGACAGAGGATCTGAAGCAGGCTCTGCACTGACAGGCTGACAGCAGCGAGCCTGATGTGGGGCTTGAACTCATCAACCACAAGATCTGAGCTGAAGTCAGACGCTAAACTGACTGAGCCACCCAGGCACCCCGAGTGAAAGTTCTTATTGCTCCACATCCTTCCCAGCATTTGGTGGTGTCAGTGTTTTGATTTTTTCAATTCTAATATATAGTGGTATCTCATTGTTGTTTTTATTTGCAATTCCCAAATGACATGATGATGTTGAGCATCTTTTCATAAGCTTACTTGCCATCTGTATCTTCTTTGGTCAGGTGTTATTCTCTATTTTAACAGAGTAAAAACAAATATCTCCCAATTATTCAAACAACTTTACACAGGAAAAAATCAAACTTTCTCTTTCCCTCAATCTCATTACTCAAAAGTAAGCACTATTAATATTTTCTTAGACTTCCTTCAGAGCATTTTTGTATGCATTTGCATATCTACATATGTATATTTTTACACAACTCTATAGTTTTTCTTTCTATAGTATTTTGTGAGTTATTTTAAAAATGTATGTTAAAGACATATTAGTTAAAATATCTTGAAAATCTTTCAAATTAGTAACGGCTGCAGGATATAGCAGAGGATGAATGTGCTATAAAGTAATTAATCAGTCCCTTAATGGACATTTAAGTTGTTTCTATTCTATTTTTACCTTCAAGCAATTCTATAACAAACCACCCTATACATATATATGTCTTGACAGAAATGCAGTATTTCTGTAGAATAGATTGTTAGAAATGGAGTTGCTGAGTCAAAAATTACATAATTTAAGAACATGCTAGAAAGTACCCTCAAACTGCCAAATCATGCACAGAAAAAGAGGCTGTTCCAATTTACATTCCCATCAACTGTGTTAAAGAGTGTAATGAGTATTCAGAAAAGCCTTCAGGGTTACAAATCGGTGTCTTAGGAGTCATCTGGAGAAAAGAGCACGAAAAGAGCTGGGAGTCCATGCTGCAGTCTTGTACCCCCTTTAATCAGACTATATTTGCTTTGATCAGTATCAATTGGGTTTAGTATAAAAGTCTTCTGGAGGAGAAATTTCTGATCCTGAATTAATCATTTAAGAATCACTGAAATAAGGAATTACTTCTTTTGGTTAACAAACATTAGTAATTCATCAGTTATTTAGGAATATTTTTAGCTGCCAAGTAACAGATAATCTATCAACAGTGATTGAATTAGTTGGGGTTTATTTTTCTCACATAACAAAAATCTAGACAGATGCATTGATGCTTTGTGGTTTTTCCTTATGGTTGCAAGATGGTCACCCCAGTCCCAGCATTATTTTTGTATTCAAGGCAGGATGCCGGGGAGATATTTTGCACCAGTCACTCTGACCCTTTTACGAGAATGCAAAAGTTCTCCCAGAAGTTCTTCATTCCTTCCCAAGACCTTTGCTTAGATCTCATTGGCTTATATGTCATTATCTTCTCTGGTTTTCCACACAGTCTCTACTAGCTGTAAGGGAGGTTGGAAAAAGACAATTTAGTTTTTCCAGCCTTTCTAGAGGAGGCAGGCAAAAGATAAGCAGGGTGGGAGTAGATGTTGGTTATCTGCAGAGTAGATCAGGCTCTGTCCCTAGGTGCTCACCTTAAATACTAAAGACACAATTACAAACGAGATAGTCCTTACACTTAAGGTGTTAACAGTTGACGACAGACATGTAAATAAACAGTCTCATTGCATAAATGGCATTGATAAAAATGTACTACGTCCCAAAGCAAAAATATGTAAAGGAGGTATTAGAGACCCAAAGAAGAGAAGGCTGATATCTAAAGTGGGGAAGGACAGGGGACACCAGGTAAGACTTCATTCAGGTAGTGACCTTTAAGCAGTCTTAGAAAATGAGTAGGTGCTCCCTGGGTACTCAGGGGGTAAAGTAGTGCATTGCAAGCAAAGGGCCTGTGGGCACAGAGGCACAAGCCCATAGGGTGCATTTTGGGAACTGCAAGTTGTTACTATGACTGAAGAGAAGGTTTGGGGGGAACGTGGTGGCAGAGGAGGCCTGATAAGAGATGATGCTGGAGATTTGTGACAGGGCCGAGTCACAGAGGGCCTCCTGTGTTCTACAACAAGGGATCTGGAAACTCTTATCTGACAGTGTCACTGAGATTGTGTCATCTAAACTGTCTACTGCAACCACAAAGTAGAAAACATTTGAAAATAGTCCTAAATACCTACTATCTTTGCTGGATTTCCCTCTTTTTAAAAAATGTTTAATGTTTTTATTTATTTCTGAAAGAGAGAGAGAGACAGCGCAAGCAGGGGAGGGTCAGAGAGAGAGGGAGACACAGAATGTGAAACAGGCTCCAGGCTCTGAGCAAGCTGTCAGCACAGACACAGGGCCCGACACAGGGCTCGAACCCACGAACCATGAGATCATGACCTGAACTGAAGTCGGATGCTCAACCGACTGAGCCACCCAGGCGTCCATGGATTTCCCTCTTTAACCTGATGCAGCCACACCTTAATTCCTGAGTGGCCTGCACACCTATTTGTCCCATTGAGTACTTGCTGGGTGAAACCTTGCCACCAACTCCTAAGGGAGGTCACTGCACTTCTCTGGGCCTTCATTTCTCCATCTATAACTAATAATTTTTCTCTGTGGTACAGGACTTTGCTTTTTCTTCCAAATGTTCTCATATCACATGATTCATGAGTGTCAGTCTGCTATAATTAAAAAAGAAAAAGAACAAGAACAACATAGGCAGAAATATTTGGGTTTAAGGCATGCCTGGGTGGCTCCATTGGTTGAGTGTCCAATTCTTTATTTCGGCTCAGGTCATGATCCCAGCGTTGTAGGATGGAGCTCCACATCAGGCTCCATGCTGGGTATGGAGTCTGCTTGAAATTCTTTCTCACTCTTCCTCTACCCCTCTCCTCTGCATGCCCTCTCTTTCTCTCAAACTAAAAACAGACAAACAAAAAACCCCCTGGGTTTGAATCCTGATTCTTCATGTGTTAGCACAGTGACTATGTGATAGGTCCCTGAACCTGTATAAAACATATATAAAATAGGGGGAATGCACCTACCTGTTTTGGTGCATAGCTAACGTCCAATAAAGAAGAGTATTTTTATATGCTTAAAAAAAAATGTACATCTACCCTATAAAGTAAGTGGAAGAGGCCTAATGTTACCCTAAATTGAAGATCCAGAGGCTTACAGATATTAGTGGTTTGCCAAAAGAGCAGCCAGCCAGGTAAGTGGGCTCAAAGCCAAATCCTGACTCTAAAGTTAGCACTGTTTCCACTAAGTCGTGCTGGTTCTCTCCTCTAAGTGAAAGGATAGGATTCAGATCTCTGTGATGCCTGTCAAGTAAATGATTTTGTGAATATATTAGAGAGCCCCACACCTTCCTCAAGCCTGAACTCAAGGGGCACACCTGCCCAAGTTACTTCATACTCCATAATCATTCCTGAGGGTGTAACTGGGATACTCTAGCCCTGTATGTAGCTTCAGTGTGACTGACGGCAAGCCTGCAGGGACATCACACATGGATACTAAGGTTCCAGACAGCCTGGTGACTGAAAGGGCTGCAGTACAATTGGCAAAAGGAGGAGCAGACTTCCCTTGTTATGCGTAACAGTACGCAGCTTTCTGGGAAGCTTGCAATAACGCAAGTTTTAGGAAGAAGACTGTCATTATTTAAAAAATATTTAAAGGATGGGATCATAACACAGAGAGGACTTTTATGAGGAGGAAGTAGAAAAGAGGCAGTGACTAGAACAAAGGAAGACAAAAGTAAATTTGGCACAAGAATCTGTTTTTTTGTCAATGGTTGGGTGTCGCTGGAGTGTTTGATGCATGAGGGGAAATAGAAAAAGTTGAAACTAGAAAGATCACAATGGGCTGGCCATGTGTTGCAACTGTTGGATTATTATTTTTTGAATGTTTATTTATTTATTTTGGGTGGGGGCGGGAGAGAGAATATCCCAAGCAGGCTCTGTGCTGTCAGTGTGCAACTGGATGTGGGGCTTGATCCCAAGAACTGTGAGATCATGACTGATCTGAAATCAAGAGACAGATGCTCAACCAACTGAGCCACCCACACGCTCCCCATCCTGCAAGTGTTTGGACTTTATCCTGAAATTGCTGAAGGATGAAAGAAGGATATTAACATCACAATAACAACAACATAACAATATTATTATTGCAGTAACCTGAATAATGGTTGCCCAAAGATGTTTACATTCTAATTCCTGGAACCTGCAAATATGCTATCTTACAAGATAAAAGGAACTTTGCAGGTGTGATTAAGTAAGGATCATGAAATGGGGAGATTTCCGAGAGTGTCTGGGTGAGCCCAATGTAACCACAGAGGTCCTTCTAAGGAGTAGACTGAGAGGAGGAAATGTGCTAATGGAAGCAGAGAAAGAGAGAAGAGACTGGAACATACTACCCTGCTGACTTTGAAGATCGAAGAAAGAGACCTTGAACCAAAAGGAGACAGCCTCTAGCAGGTAGAAAAGATAAGGAAATTGATCACCCCTTAGAGCCTCCAAAAGGAATGTGGCCCTGCTGACATTTTGATTTTAACCCCATAAGACTCCTTTTAGAATTCGGACCTCCAAAACTATGAGATAATAAATTTGTGTTCTTTAAAGTCACTAGGTTTATAATAATTTGTCATAGCAGCCAAGCTAATACAATTATTATAGCTACAACTTAATGAGTATCTACTCTGTACAGAATATTTTACATACATTAACCCTAACTTCAGGGCCAACTTCATGGGCATTCAACCAACCTATGCTGTCACATAAGCCTCCATGCTTACAAGGGTCCTGAACTTGATTTAGTAACTTGCTGCTGCTGCCTTGAAACTCTTAATTATTTGACAAGGAGCCATCCTGCATTTTCATTTTGTGCTGGGCTCCACAAATTACATTGCCATTCCTGCCTATTCCTAACATCAATCCTGAAAAATAAAGTAAACTGGGAATCTGAGAGAGAGAGAGAGAATAGCCCAGTAATAAATGCCTTGAGTCAGATGGTAGATTCCGCTACTTATCAGTCATGTGTCCTAGGACTGGTTTATTAATTTTTTCAGAGTCTCAGTGTCCTCTTTTGCACAGTAATTATAATATTCATCTTACAGAGCTGTCACAAGGAGTAGAAATAATATAGATTAAGTGCCTACACAGTGTTGGCAAAGAATAGGGACTCAGATAGATGATGGTTATTATTGCTCAAAGTCCCAGACTTAGCAAGAGGCGAATGCGGATTTCATGCCCCTACTTCCCCCACCACCTCTCTTTTCTCTTGGGTTTGTATTTTGGAAGATTACTCTAACAGAAGGAGATTGGTGGAGGGTAAGACTAGAGGCACGGTGATCACTTCAGAAATTGTGGCAATGTAGTAGACAACTTCTGGAAAGACTGACCATCTCATGTTCTCTCTTTTTCCTCTGATAATCACCTCTAATACATGAAAGTCATTTTCCAGCAGCTGTGTTTCCATCACATCACCCACTGTCTCCACCTTTTTGATCTTTGTCCCCAGAAATGTACTAGTTTGTACATGAAGAGATGCAGAGGTTGAGAATTGTTGCAACCAAGTCATATCTATAGCAAATCCTCCAAAAAGGCTCTGTGTGAGCTACCTGCTTGCTCCTGGGTCCCTTAGAACCACTCTAGAGCCTACCTTCCCACAGTGATTTCTCAGTCCCTTCTTTCATTCCATGCATGTATCTGTTCAATAAATCTTTTTATTTTCCTTCCTAAAGTGACACAATTACAACCAACAGAACCCTAACTAACACACATAACAATGCTACAATTATTTGGAGAAATAATAAAAACATGAATCAAATTAGTGTAATAGGTTTGGAGAAAAGAAGAGGTACTTGAGGGACATTTAGGAATATGTAGGCTAGAGAAGGCTTTTGGAGTGACTTCCAGATTTCTGACTTGGACGATTGGGTTGCTGTCATCATAAAGACAGGAATATGGGAAAAGTACGAGTGGCTGGAGGCAGAAATACTGAGCTTGAGATGCCTAGGGGCATTCAAATAGAAATGTACAGTTGGAAGTTAGATAAGCACATGGAGAATTCAATTTGAAATGGGAGATAAATATTTGGGAGTTTCCAGCATTTACACAGTCATTATTGCCTTGGGAGTAGATGAGATTGCCTAGGGTGTTAAACCAAAAGAAGAATCCTGAGAATGAAATCCTGGGGAAAATCAATCTCTAAGAGGCAGACAAAAGAAAATAAACTCTCAAATGAGACTGAGAAGGAATGGCCAGAGAGGGAAGGGCAGAACCTGGAGAGGGCTAAATGAAGGGAAAATTCAGTTGTCTAAATAAGCAGACCATTTAGGCAGCATTCTCTTCTTGTATGGCTGAGGCTACAATCGTCCTATCAAACAAACATAGCTGAACCCATGTCCCCAAACCCAGAGAATTCCTTTACTCTCCATATGCTACCCTTTGTTTCCTTCCCTAGATTTTCCTGCACTACCTGACCTGTTTGGATCAATGACTCAGTTACAGTGACTATGTGATGGCCCTTAACATACTGTAAGTTTACCAATAGCAAAAGAAATGCCAATCAAAACAACCTCAAAGCTCTATCATATACCTATATTATTAATGCACAGAAATGAAGCAATAAAGCCCTGTGTTGGCAGAGGCTATGGGGAAGTAGGCAGGAATGAGCTTGGCAAGTGACATTTTATACAAAGTCAACCTTTGCAGAGTAACCTGGGAAGCAGCAACAGAGTTGTATGTGCCCTTTGTTCCACTCTGGAACGTATCTCGAGGAAATAAAGTAAGGGAAAAAAGGAGTAAGTGGCACAGATCCTAGTTCTACTACTTACAACAGTATAAAATGGAAAACAATATAAATCGTCAACTTTAAAGTACTCCTTTAACAACATCAAAGTAACTGCGTTGGAACACTGTGGATAGGCATTAAAAATGACAACTGTGGATATGGAAATGTAACTAAGAAATAATGTTACTTGAAAAAAGCAAAGCATGCCAACTCTGGTGAGGGTTTGGAGAAACTGGAATCTCATAGTGTGGGTCAGAATGTAAAATTATTCCTAGACAGACAGGAGTGAAATTTGACCCAGAAATTTTACTCCTAGAGAAATGAAAACATATGCTCCCACAAAAACTTGTACATGAATATTTTTTTAATGTTTTTTATTTATTTCTGAGAGAGAGAGAGAGAGAGAGAGAGAGAGAAAATGAACAGGAAAGGGTCAGAGAGAGAGGGAGACACAGAATCCGAAGCAGACTCCAGGCTCTGAGCTGTCAGTGCAAAGCCTGACGCGGGGCTTGAACCCACGAACCATGAGATCATGATCTGAGCTGAAGTCAGCCGCTTAACTGACTAAGCCACCCAGGCGCCCCATAAACTTGTACATGAATATTAACACCAGCATTATTCATACTAGCCCAACGGGAGAAACAGCCCAAATGTCCATCGACTGATGGATGGATAAACAAAAGGTCGTGTATCTAATGGAATATTATTTGGCCACAAAAAGAATGAATTACTGTTGCATGCTGCAGCATGGATGAACCTTAAAAACATTAATGCTCAGTAAAAGAAGCTAGTCACAAAAGACCACATAATATAGGATGTTGTTTATAGGAAATGTCCAGAATATGCAAATCCACAGAGACAGAAACTAGATTAGTGGTTGTTTAGGGCTGGGTGGTGGAGAAAATGTGAGGATTTGTGGGTCACCAATACAGGGTTCAGCGTTTGAGATAAAAATGTCTCAAAATTGATTGTAATATATGAATATATTGAAAACCATTGACATATACTTTAAATGTAATATGTGAATTATATCTTAATAAAACTGTTGCAAAAATTTTTTTTAAATCATTGAGGGGCGCCTGGGTGGCTTAGTCGGTTAAGCGTCCGGCTTTCGCTTAGGTCATGATCTCGCGGTTCGTGGGTTCGTGCCCCACGTTGGGCTCTGTGCTGACTGCCAGCTCAGAGCCTGGAGCCTGTTTCAGAGTCTGTGACTCCATCTCTCTCTGACCCTCCCCTGCTCACGCTGTCTCTCTCTCTCTCTCCTAGAAATAAATAAAACATTAAAAAAAATTTAAATCATTGAACTGGGGCACATGGATGGGTCAGTCAGTTAAACACCCAACTCTTGATCTCAGCTCAGATCATGATCTCACCCTGTGCTGACAGTGCAGAGCCTGCTTGGGATTCTCTGTCTCCCTCTCTCTCTCCCCCTCCCCTGCTCACATGCGTGTGCTCTCTTTCTCTCAAAATAAATGAATAAACATTAAAAAAATCCCACTGGCCTATTTAGGAAAAAAAATTGAACTGTATGTTCACAATGAGTGAATGCTATGAAACATATAGAATACTTCAATAAAGCTGTTTGTTTGTTTTTTTTAAAGCAAAGCATATACATCTGTATTTTTATAAAATAACAAAGGCTGAAAGAGATTGGGAGTCAGTAGATGTAGATTAGAAAGACATTGGATTTGGTGTCTAAAGTTCTGGTTGCATTCCACATCCTGCCATTTCTAATAATGAGACCTTAGGCACCTTATGGAAAGTTTGAGTTTTAGTTCTTCCATTTGTACAATGGCGATACTAATCCCTACCTTACATGGTTATTTTGAAGCATAAATGTTTAGTGGGTTCATTTTCTTGCCCTTTTGGACTGCGTAAGCATGAGGTTACAAAAATGTGGCAATAAAGTGAGATAACATAGGTGAAAGGGATTTGAAAGTGAAATTTTCCATAAAAAAAAAGAATAGAGTCTGCATCCTGGTTCTATATTGTGGCTTAGGAAACGGCAGGAGCAGAGCCTCAGCCTTAAAAAGAAAGCACCCTCCCTTTGCCTAGTACCTTGGAAAATGCTTTCATCACTGGCTGTGTGGAAATTAAGAAAAGCTTTCCATGCTCTGAAACACTAGATATAAAGGTAATCTGGGGGCAACACAAAGGAGCTAAAGGTGTGCTAATGCCAAGTTACCATGGCAACATGCTCTGCTGCTCTATCCCTCCCATTCCTGAGCCTACCCCCAGATGAGAAGAACACAGGAACTAAGCCATTCTACATGGAATTATTTCCTCCATGTGCAGGAAGGGGAGACATTTACACTTCCCCACAAATAATGTTTGAAGGGAGAAGCCCTCTGAATCTTTACAAAACAATTCCCTTTTCTTTCTTCAGAATCAAATTCAAGATCTTATACGTTCCTCACAATGCCTGGCATGTGGCAAGTACTCAATATATAGTTGTGCAGTGAATGAATGATCAGAATTTACCTAGAAGTCCAAGGTTGGAATAGAACACCATTGTTTATTAGTAAGAAGAGACTAATGAAATATACACCAGGAATTTCAGAAAGGAGATCTAAATTCATACTTCACATAATTGGTTGTCTGTTCCAAGCCACATAGCATTTCCACATCTGGATCTGCCCCATTTATTAAACTGCTTCAGCCTGTAGCGAATTCCCCTCAAGTATCATGCTTATTATTCTGAAAGGACACATTGTTACTCCATCAGTGTTATTCAACCTGTTATAGTGCCCCCATTTCCAAATGCTGTGCAGGAACAATATTTGAAAATGACCAGTTAATGGATATACTATTCTCCACACTTCTGAGTTTTGTGGCCTGATCTTGAGAGAGAAGGGAGCCTGATCAAGCCCACATTTGGGTAAATCATTTCCTTCTCATATTGGGCAGAGGCAAACATCCCTAGTGCCAGAAGGGCTGTTTTCAAAATCATTCTTCAGGAGTTGGAAAACTGTCCTCAAGTCCAAAAACCAGCCTCTCAGACCCGCCATGGAGTCAGGCATTAAAAAGGGCTGAGAGCTCAAGAGGAACTTTGTATCTTCCTCACACCAATATTCTCACATTTTTGACCCAACGTGTGGGTCATCTCTCTCCCAGAAGACATTTCTTTCTTGTGATTTCCTTGCCCACATTGTGAAACTCCTTAGGTCAAAGAGGAAGAACAGAGAGGAATCCTTGTCATCACCAGACTTGCAGAGAAATTCCTTGAACCAGCAATCTACTAACTGCTGAGTGATGGCACTTTGCAAACAGTATCTTGGTTAATCCCCTAAACAGTCCTGGAAGGCAAGTAGCTTTGATTATTTTACCTCTGAGGAAACTGAGGCTCACAGAGGTATTATTATTAGAAAATGGTGTGCCATTATTTAAACCCAGGTCTGACTGAGTATATGGTTGGTTGCATCTAAAATAGCTAAAGACAGCAGAAGTAGCAATAAGCTTGTGCCAATACTACTATTCACCAGAGATTTGGGGGGAGAGCAAAGGAAGAAAAACTTGGCTCTGACAATACCCTAATCACACTTAGACCTTACTAATTTTAGACCTTAATTGTAATAGCATATGTGTTGTTGTTGATGGCAGCAGGAAAGGAGTAAGCAGGAAATACCAGTAAGCTAATCAGGAAGATTAACCCACACCAAAGATGGCTCTGCCTCTAATGCTCTTTCTTCCATTCCCCTTCCACCATTCTAGACTCATCTCTTCTGTAAAAGCTTTCCTGACCACCCACATGATCGCAGGCATTAATCCTTTATTCTATCTTCTCTTTTTACTTTGTTGTACTTCAGTTATAGCCTTTCCTTATCATGCTTTATTTTAGTATTTTACTTATCTTTCCTCCCTATCTGGATAGAGCACCTTGAGGCCAGCACCTATGTCTTAGTCATCTTTTTATTGTTTTATTTAAAAAAAATTTTTTTAAGTAAGCTCTCTGCTCAACTTGGGGCTTGACCTCACAATCTCAAGATCGAGAGTCGCAAGCTCTACCAACTGAGCTAGTCAGGTGCCCCTGTCTTAGTCATCTTTGTACCCTTGAACAGATTCTAGTAAATAAAAAGTCTCATGACCTTCTAATCTTAGCTTTCCAATTTTAAACCAGTATCCTCACTTTCCCCATATCTTAACTTGAATGGGACTTTTGAGCACCTTAGACAGGATATTTGTCAGGGATTATGTTTTTATTGGCTGCCCAGCATCTGAGCCCCCTTCCGACATTTGAGGGAATGGCCATCATGTGAAACATGGGTCTCATGGGAGGTGGAGTATGTCTTGCCCTTATGAAATTGGGAAAGAGGCCAGACAGTTGCCTTCCTAGATCCCTGGCAGCTGGAATGCAAGCATATGACCTAAGCTCGGCCTTGCTGATGCTTCTGGTAAGAAATAGGGGCAGTTTAGAATTTGTGCTGGTGGTCGCACTTGTGTCCATTGCTCATCTTAATTGAGATGTTTCTGTGATATAGTCTTTCTGTCTTCTGAGATGGTTTCTTTTGCTTCATGTCTATTTTCCAAGCTTGATTTTCTAGTCCTCCTGCCAATTCTGTGATTTTCCTGAAATCTCTCAAACTCTTGTTCTGATTAAAATAGCCAAACGTGGGTTCTGTTATTTGCATCCAAGAGCCCTGACTGATATCACTGATGGACCCATTGCAGGCGGTCCTGGATCCCCGGGAAGCCAAAGGCTGACAAGTGACTCCTCCTTGATCCAATCCCAAGACTGAGATACAGGATTACTTCTCAGTCTGCTGTACTGTCAGTTTTCCATAGCCATGATCAGCTCACAACAGCTCTATGTATAGACAGGTGGGCGAGTAGTAAAACAAGATTTTAAAATGAGAAAAGTAAAGCTTAATGAGACTAAACAGCTTCCTTGAGGTCCCCAAACTAGTGACAGGACCAAGACTACAATCCACACTTCTTGATTTCTAGCCAGAGGCTTTCACCTGGATAATACTGAGTGACTAACCTGCATTGAATTTTAAAGAATTCATTCACAAATATCCATGGAGGATCTGTTATGTGCTGGTCATTGACTAGGACAATGGGCTCCCACTAGTCTAACCTCAATATTATGCTTTCTGAAAAGTACTGTAAGTTTTACTATGAATATAGACATACATAGAGATATAGATATAACTTGCATTTGGGCACTCATAATATTGGGCAGTGTAATATTGTTGCTAAAACCTGAGCCAGACTTCATGGAACAAAACCCTGGCTCCCCCATTTAGATCTTGTGCATAGGATACCTTCAGCATCCTACCCATAACTTCTTGATGTCACTTCTGTACTCCCAAGTCTGTTTACTAAGGGTACCTACAACTCACTGCATGAAGAGTACACTTAACCTTTGTGCAGGGGAGCTAGGAAAGCCAGAGTTAACATCCTGAGCAACAGTCCTCAAACAATGATGGAAATTGGTGAGAAATACCACACCTTCCTCACCTCTTGGTGGGAATAACTTTTTTTTTTAATGTTTATTTACTTTTGAGAGAGAGAAAGAGAGAGTGTGTCAGAGCATGAGCAAGCAGGAGAGGGGCAGAGAGAGGGAGACACAGAATCTGAAGCAGGCTCCAGGCTCTGAGCTGTCATCACAGAGCCGGACATGGGACTTGAACTCACAAACTGTAAGATCATGACATGAGACGATGTTGGATGCTTAATCGACTGAGCCACCTAGGCGCCCCTTGGTGGTAGGAACTCTTAAGAGTATTCCTCACTGTCCTCCAAAATTCCCCATTGGGACTGAACTCCAGTTGTCCTTGGTGGTAACCTGCTTGATAGCACACATCTTCCTGGCTCCTTCCCACTCATTTCCCTACTCCCCATCTTGTGTTTTGTGGGGTCAGCCCCACCTTCCCAAAGGCTGATTGTATCCTTGAATACTTGTCTCAAGATTGGCTTCTGGGGGAACCTGAATTAAAACATTATGTGTCCCTGGGAAAATTACTCAAATAATAACCTGCAAAGTGAAGAGCATATTACTTGCCTCATAGGGGTAAATTCATGAAAGAATTTAGCCTGAATCCTGGCACTGTAAGTGTTAGCCATTGTTACTGCATGCAGCACTTTTGGCTCTCAGAGGACTTAACCACACATTCTTTCATTTCTTTCTCCACAATCTGAGCCTAGCTTTCCTCTCCAGCTTCAGTCCTAGCCACCCCACCAGAGTTCCTGCCTCACTCAATGACAGATGCTGTTTTTTATTTCAGCCCTGCTCTCCCATGAGCACATCTGTAAAGTGAACAATCTCTTTCATATATTTGTGATTCAACATGTGCTGCCCTCCTTGCCTGGACACACTCCCCACTCCCTACATTTATTTCTAAGTAATGCCTACTTGTCTATCAAGCTTCCACCCAGCTTTCCCTCTGGAAGTGTTCCCAATTGCCTTTCCTCTTCTGTTTGGTCCGTACCACATGCACACCAAACACCAAACCGCCCCCCCCCATACACGTATACCTCCCACAATGCAAAGACAGCACCTAACCCAGGTGTGCTGCTCTCCCTCAGGACAGAGTACCCAGAACTGTAATTATTTGCTTTTTTATCTGCTTTCTTCACTAGCTTGTGAGCAACCCTGCAGCAGGGACTGTGTCTTTTATTTCCATATTTCTGGTGCTTCGGCTATTGCCTATCTCAAAAAATGTTACATTATTAAAAATAGTTTTTTAACATTTATTTATTTTTGAGAGTGAGGGAGACAGAGCATGAACGGAGGAGGGGGAGGGAGAGAGGGAGACACAGAATCCAAAGCAGGTTCCAGGCTCTGAGCTGTCAGCACAGAGCCCGATGTGGGGCTCGAACTCACAAACCAGGAGATCATGACCTGAGCTAAAGTCAACACTTAACCAGTTGAGCCACCCAGATGTCCCTAAAATTAATTTTTTAAGTAAGTGAATGAAAACACTTACTGTATTTTTCAGTTGAGGAAATGACTCCAAACTTGAACTGACTCCATTCAAGGTCATACAATTAATGCATGGCAGAAGAGGAACTCAAAACTGATCATTTGCTTCAAAGTTAAAGATTTCTTCTGAAATGTTATAGCTGAGGGATTTTGCGCTAGAGATGCCCTTCATATCCCTCATACTTTCATGTCTTTTTTAAAGAAAATAAACCATCCACAGACTTGGAAGGAGAGCAGTTTTCCATTCAAAATGACCCAGTCCTCAGCCATGGTTGATGGGCTCAGGAGTGGACATCTGACCCTGGAGGAAGCCTGGTTGATCAGACCATCTCTCTTGGAATCTAGAGAGACTGCAGCAGTTGGCTGCATGCACTGGGTCTACAAGGTGGCAGAGAATAAGTACAACTGAGACTGATATCTGGGGACTTCTGTTTTGTGTCATGTGATTATGGTCTGGTCTAAACCCAGTTGGCTGCTAGTATGGTCAGTTGAAGTCCAGTAAGAGAGTCCAAGTCACGAGTTTGAGCCTTGTCCCCCCTTCCACTGGGATCTGTGCTGATAGCTTGGAACCTGGAGCCTGCTTCAGATTCTGTGTCTTCCGCTCTCTCTGCCCCTCTCCTGTTTTCTCTCTGCTTCTCTCTCTCTCAAAAATAAACACTAAAAAAAAAAAGCAAAGAAAAATTTCATTCTTTTAAAATTAGCTATACATGAACACTATTGATTAAAATAGACCTAAAGAACAAATAAAAAAATTTAATTATAAGTATTAATATTTACACAGTTTGGTCCCTTTCTCACTACTTCTTATGATTACTTCATCACCTTAATATCATCTGGGTTCTTTCATAGATTTCTATTCAGCTGTAAATAAACACAGCACACAGTTATAACTATATATAGACCTGTTCAAGGGTAAGTCAGATTATGTCACTTCTCTGACCTACAAGGCACTACATGGTCCATCATCTGTTATTCCCATTATTCCCATCTTTGCTACTCTGGCCTCCATATTTTTCAACATGCTGGGCACATTCCTGCTCCACGGCTGTAAGTTTCCTAGGGCTGTTGTAATAAAGTACCACAAACCCTGTGGCTGAAAACAACAGAAATTTATTGTCTCACAGTCCTGGAGGCTAGAAGTTAAAATATCAAAGTGTTGGAGCGCCTGGGTGGCTCAGTCAGTTAAGCGTCTGACTCAGTTTTGGCTCAGGTCATGATCATGGTTCATGGGTTTGAGCCTGTGTCCGGATCTGCACTGGCAGTGCTGAGCCTGCTTGAGATTCTCTCCCTCTCTCTCTGCCCCTCCCCAACTCATTCTCTCTCTCTCTTTCAAAATAAATGCATAAAATTAAAAAAAATACAAGTGTTATCAGGGCCATGTTTCCCCTGAATCTCATAGTGGAGATTCCTTGCCTCTTCCTGGTTTCTAAGGGTGGCTGTTAGTCCTTGACATTCCTTGGCTTGCAGCTGTATCACTACCATCTCTGACTCTGTCATCACATGGCACTCTTCCTAAATATCTGTGTCTCTGTGTCCTCTTATAAGGACACTGGTATTTCATATTGGACTGGGCCCACCCTAATGACCTTATCTTAACTTGACTCCATCTGTGAAGTCCCTATTTCCAAACAAGGTCAAATTTCATAGGTACCAAGGACTAGGACTCCAATATATCATTTGGGAGACATAATTCAATCCACAACAATGGCCTTTGGCATTGTTCCTTCTGCCTGTAATGCTCTTTCCCCAGATGTCTGCATTGCCACCTTCTTACTTCCTTCTGATCTTCAACGTCACTTTCTCAGTGAGGACTTCTCTAGCCACCTTACCTGAAATGACAACATCCATTCCCCTGCATTTCCTAGTTCCTACCACTGCTTTGTTTTTCTCTTTCCCATTTGTCATTAGCATAGTATATGTTGTATTTCACTTATTTTTATTGTTCATTTTCTGTCTCCCCTGGTATAATGTAAACATCCATATATGGAAAGCAATCAGTGAAACAGAAATTCATGATGTTCTGTTGAGAGAGAGTTAGCATATTCTGCTTCTTGTGAAAAAGTAAAACTCCGGCAGTATGTTTTTTTTTTTCTGATCCTGGAACTCTGGGTACAAGACTGAGAGCCTGTGTGGAGAAGGGGGTTTAGAAAGGACAGAGAAGATAGGGTTCCAGAGTATGAGGAAACTCTGGTTTATTACTATTACTAAGACCATGCTTAGTTCCACTACAGACAGGGCAGGAAAATATTCACTTTCTCAACAATCAAGAAGCCAAGAAGAAGGAGATATACTGAGTTGGGACAGAAGGGAAGAAAGATAATGCTTTTTTTGGCTTCTTGGATAACTTCAGATCAGGATCTTAATTGAAAAATAAGACTATTTTCTTTATCTGGTTTTGCCGTGGACTAGCTGTGTGACCTTCGGTGACATTTTATCCTTCTCTGAGCCTTCATTTTCTCACCTCAAATGAGGCAGTTGAATGAGACAGTGTCTTCAGACTCTGAACCATGCCAGTCTGTGTCACCTTAAACTCCAACCTCTGTGAAGCTGGTTCACCTCTTGTTTTCCTCCAGGTACCTAGCACTGAGCATAAGGCCTAACATGGAGTAGCACCTAGCACAATAGTGGACCCTCAATACATACTGGCATAGAATAAATAGACGAGGATTAAACCAATGATCTAGGTGACTTTTGAAGGAGAGGGAAGAGAAATCAAGGAATCTCATTCCAATGAAGTCATATAGAAGGTGTTTTTAATAAACTTGAAATCTTTATTGTAACCAAAAGGCCATTTCCCGAGATTTGTTTGAAATATTCAGAGCACCAGACAGTGGAGTACAAAGTTATTTAAACCAACTTTGTGCCCCTGAGGGCCTTACGGTTTTGTTGAGGAGACAGGAAACGCATACCACAGATGCTAAACAACTACAGAAGGGATCATCGGCGGAGCCCCTGTCAGTGGTACTTATATTCTAAGAGCTCATGGTTTTTAGGGTTCATGGAGAAGTCTGAGAGGGAGAGACCAGCTGAGAGACCTCTTGTGGTCTCAGCTCATCCACTCTGGCTTCCAGGCACTTTCTCCATGCCAAGCTGCCCAGAAAGTGAAGGAGCAGGGGCCCTCATCCACTGTCGTGTATACCCCCTGGAGCCGCAGGCAGGTAAAAAACAAACCACCCTCTGCTCTTCCGTCCTGTCCCAGATTCGTTACTCAAGTCAGATTTTTGCCCAATTCAGGCCAAGAATTGCTCTGTATCAGCCAACTCCCTGAAAGTCAGCTGACTAATGGTTTTCTATCTTCATCTGAAAACAGCCTAGAAAAGTCTGGAGTTTATGGAGAGTCCCTCTGAGTCATGGCTCAGAAAATCCTCTATATGTCATCCTATTTGATTTTATAAAAGCCATCAGCTTTTAGACCAGAGGAACCGCCTCCCTGTTCTTAAACAAAGTGAATGCGGCTCTGGACCTGAGACAGGCAGGCTTGTCTTCTAGTTCCAGCTGCCTCACTTAGGGACAGTGGGTGTTTGACACGTCACTTCTCTCTGAGCCTTAATTGTCTCCTCTGTAAAGGAAGGACTGTAACAATACTACAAACACCCTCACTCCACCACCTCTCAGCACCCCCCACAGCCACAGGGTTATTCTGAGAAGTAAATGAGATCACTTATGTGATGGCATTCTGCACTATACAAGTGTACATTCTCTTTATTATCAGATTTCAGCATTGATGAGTCATTTCAGACATAGTTCTCGATGTATGTGGCCTTCACCTAGCCCCACCACCAACGGTTTCTCCTTCATTTCTTTTTCTTATATTCTAGAGAAATTATAAGGCTGGTGCTATGCACACTCCTGATGAAAGTCTCCTCCTATACTTTACCTATCATCATTCGAGGTCCACTCTCCCTTCACAGTGGGACCTACCAGCTGTTACTCCCTCACTCGTCAGTAATTATTCCAGAAGTTTTCTCCCAGCCCACACTATCACCATGCACACCTGCATAGCTAAAATGGGCATATTTAACATTTGATCTAGTGTCATGTAGAAACCCAAATAACAATATACAATAAGAGTCAAGAGTCCTATGTTCCAGAATCAGTATTGTTCTGCTGATTACCCAGGGAGCTCTGGGCCATTCAGTTTGATAAACATCTATTCAGGTCAGGGGAGGATGGGGGTGTTGCCTGCTGTGCAGAAACTCGAAGCTTTGTAGGTGCCACTGAGACGTAAACCTCCACTAGGAACAAAGTCCTCTACAGCGGCACATGTCTACGCATAATAAGGGTACAC
Organism: Hyaena hyaena; assembly: GCF_003009895.1. Taxonomy (NCBI): domain Eukaryota; kingdom Metazoa; phylum Chordata; class Mammalia; order Carnivora; family Hyaenidae; genus Hyaena; species Hyaena hyaena. Next base: position 876,821 of record NW_024081297.1, on the reverse strand, counting down.
ACAAGAAGGGACAGTTTAATCAACCTCTGAGGGTCATAGAGGCACCGCTTCAGAGAGGAAGTGACATCTGAGCTGGGCATTGAAGAAAGACAAAGGTTTTGAAAGGCCAAGATGGAGATGTGGAAGGAAGAACATTAAGATGTGAACAAAATCAAATGATGGAGGAATGAGAAGAGTTTGGTATGGTCAGAGCACGGGATGTATGGTAGGAAGGGCAGGAAATGAAACTTGGAGACAGTTGGGGTGAGGCTGTGTGGGACCTAGAGTGTCAGGCTTCGACACCTGGGCTGTATTTTCGCTAGCCCTTCTTCAGCCAGCGTTCCGCAAGAAAACTAAGCCCTCTTGACCTAAGGCATCCCCTGTACAAATGAATTTCTCCCCTCTGTACCTAGAACGATACCAGTTATACACCATCCTGGGGAGATAACTGAGAAAACAGTGACTTAAATAATTTTCTGCAGGACTTGATGGTCATATGGAAGCCTAGGTGAGAAAGGTTGCGAGGCAGGTCATCCAGCATGTATAGAAAGCAAGTGACAACCTCACGTGTCATAGAAACATGGCTCTTGTGTCAATGAGAAGAATATTTAGAAAGGGTGCAGGTAGAATAAAATTCTACTGCAGTAATTCAGAGAGAAATGGTGACCAGGGCTCAGGATGATGACAGCAGAAACAGAGGAACTGGGGGGCACCTAGGTGGCTCGGATGATTAAGTGTTCGACTTTGGTTCAGGTCATGATCTCATGGTTCGAGTTAGAACCCTGTGTTGGGCTTTGTGCTGACAGCCTGGAGCCTGAAGCCTGCTTCAGGTTCTGTGTCCCCCTCTCTCTCTCTCTGCCACTCCCCTGCTCACGCTCTGTCTCTCTCTCCAAAGGAAATAAACATAAAAAAAAAAGAAAGAAACGGAGGAAAGGGACATCAGAGAGACATCTGGAGGCAAAATGGGTGGAGTAAATCAGTGCTGCCTTCCCTGGTTTCCCAGCTAGGACATGGAGTCACTTGCTCCCTTCAGATGCAGTCTGGTGCCTTCCTGAAGAGTGAGAAGTTCATCAGCTACAACTCACCATGGGGGTGGTACATGCTGACACTAATCTGGACTTTATTATGCTCTGGTGAGCTCTGCACAGCCTGGTAGCCTCTGAGTTAGGACTTTTCTCTTCATACCCATCCCCCTCCTTGCCATGTCAGCCCAGACCTGCAGCCTAATTCCCCTACTCAGCTCCATATTTCCCTGCTGGGACAGAAGCCTTGTCCTGAACTCCAGACTGTTTGGTTGGGATCCTGACACTCTGTTTTCCTCTTCGAACCCATTCTCCCAGGGGGCTGGGTCTGCTCCTCATGCTCTGCCCTGGCCCCTCAAGTCCTGCAACAGTGTTAGTATGGCCAGCTCCAGTGCTGCTTGGTTTCAGCTTCCTCCTCCTGCCAGACAGGCCCATGTTGCTGAGGTCCCACCATGTCTCCCACTTAAATCCACCCAAGTTCAGATATCACTAAACCTCGTCTGGGGCCCATGTAATCATTTGTAAGATAGGGGGTTATACTAGGTGACTTCTAAGGTAGCTCCCTTCCAACACTAACATCCTGTGTTTCTAAGTAGGCCAACTGTAAAAGAAGTCTGCACTGGCACAGAACAATTGAGGCTGGGAGCAAGTGAGTCAGACTCAGCAAAACTGTCAAGCTAACTGTGAACCCAGGAGATTAGAGTGTAGCATGCCACTGGACAGACAGCAACAGAGACTCAAACCACAGATTAGCCTACCCAGACAGCTGTGTGGACAAGATGACTGATACCACACCTAGTTTATTAGTCACATTCATGTTCAAGGAATTAACAACGTCATTCTACATGCCCCCAAAGGACAACATTCATTTATGACATAAAGCTATTTCATTTGGTGATTATAACTTTACCTTTTCTCATGGTTAGTGCTGGTGATTTGGGATGAAATATTATCCCATTAGTATTTTGCCCATTTCCTAGAAAGAACCATCTGGTATGTACTCCCTGAAGGTCAAGCTTTACTCTCAAGACTTCCTAAGTTCCTCCCAGATGCTTCTCAGGGTGTGTGAAAGAAAGTAATAGATCTTTGAAGACCTAGGTTTGAATCCCACAGCTATTCCCTAGTCATGTGGTTTGGGAAAAGCTAATCTCTTTGAGCTTTGGAAATAGGATAATATCTGCATTGCAAAGTGGTAGATTGGAAGTGCATGGTATGCAGAAGTTTCTCAGTAAAAGAGTTCTCCCTTACACCAACCCTGCTGCCTTCCATCTCTGCAGGTCTCTTTACTCTCACAACTGTTTCTCCTGGGCTTGCCTAGATTCTTCCTCTCTTTCCTACAGGAGCCTACAAAGTTCCTGCCAGTCACACAAGTTCCTCTCCAATTTCAGACCTATGGCAAGCTGAGTCAGCACCAGCACTTCCTGGAGTAGGGGCCCCCTGCCTCCTTCCCCCCCGTTAGGGCTGAGCAATCACAGGTCAAGAAAAAAATCTTGGTCAGAAGATGAGATCATAGCTGAAGTCTATGAGTTCCATTGTCTCAGCTCCATGTCTAATACACGGAAGATGTGAATGTCAGTGTTATAACTCAGTATAGGGCTGGTCAGGAGATTCTGAGAGACTGTGCTGAAGTGAGGAGGTGGGTAAAGTAGGTTGTCTTGAAGCTGCTGAGCACAGGATTTAGTTATAGGACACACATTTTAGGCTGCCTGGAGTCTAACATTCTTGGTTCTTCCTTCAAGGGATTCCAATATCAGGGACCAGTATAGACATGGGCTGTAACAGCCTTTGAGATCATTTAGATCTACTTTTCTTTACATGAATGGAGAAACTGAGGCTAGAGGAAGGAACTTACTTCCCCAAGGAAGGAAATTACTTTCCACAGAGAAAGGGCCAAAGTGGCACCTGAACCCAGGTCTCTAGATTCTGTGTCCATAACTATGCTTGTTATCCCATTACGCTATCGGAAAAAAAACCACGAGTAAATTCTTAAAATTCAACACATTGTGGATGCTCAATAAACTGAATTGCTGAACATGTGGAGAGAATATTTGCTAACAGGATTTCTAAAGAAGAGAGCATTCACTGATTGACCAAATATTTGCTGAGTCCCAGAAGGTAAAGAAGGGACAAACTGTGAAGGATATTGAATGCCATGCTTAGAAGTGTGATTTCTACTTTGTAGGCAACTTGAAGCCATCAGAATTCAGAATAGAGGATTGATGTGATTGGTTTTGGAGGGTCATTCTGGTAGCAGAGGGGTGGACAGATTGGAAGGTGCATGAGGAAGTAGGAGGCTTAGAGAAGTCCTGGATGCTTGGTGGATGTCTAAAGAAGGGTAGTGGCAAGAGAAGATTAGCATGACCCTGTGCAAGGGTGACACGCAAATTTGTGAAGTGCTCCGTAATTAAAAAAAAATAAAGAAGAAGTGTAATGGCAGTAGAGCAGAGAGGAAGTAGGAGAGCCAAAGGCCATTTCCTAAATGGAGTAAATGGGGCATGTGGTCAGTGGGATGACAGGTGAGGTAAGATGGGGCAGAAGACTGGGCCTGAAGCAAGTCAAAGTACTGCTTCTCAAAACCTTAGATCTCTGCTCAGGCTCCCAGGCTAACCAAGCAGGCTCCACTCATGGTTGGGCAATGTTTGATGGGCACAGCATTGGGCAGGCTGCAGGCTGCTAACAGTCCTTAATGGTCACTGAAATTCTGATGGTGATAAACCTCGGGCATCTGTTTCTCCAGCAAAGTGCAGCAAAAATGGTTGGCTGTGGCATACAGATAAGAAGTTCAGTTAGAAGTGTCACTTACCCAGAGGCTCCCAGTTAAGGGTAACATTTCTTACAGATTAAATCTTCTAGTTTCTACACGTTGGCTGGATAATTTCGATTTACTGGTACAAGTAAGTGTCATCCACTACAGCTACAGAGGTTATTTTAACAGTTAATAGCTGTCAGGCAGTCTGACTCCAGACTAGTCCTCACTAGCTGTGTAAGCTTGAGCAAGTTACTAAATCTCTTTCAGTTTCTTCAAGCATATAACGAGGATCACAGCAGTACCTTTGTGAGGATTGTTGTCCTAATGATGTGAGATAATGCACTTACAATGCTCAGTACAATGCTTGCCACAGAATGAGTGCTCAGGGTCAGCTATAGTTAATTTAAATAGCTCTACTGAGCATGAAGGAGGGCACTTTGGGGATGAGCACTGAGTGTTATGTAGAAACTAATTTGACAATAAACTATTTGTTAAAAAAAAAAAAAATAAATAAATAGCTCTACTGAATTATCTTGTAGCAGGGTATATATTATTTACAAGATCACTTTTGTAAGTGTAAAAAATTTGTGTTCAACATTTTAAAAAGTCTCTTGTTGGGATTTTGTGTTTTAACTGAATTTCAAAGATTGATGGATGAGGGGTGGGACAGAACATTGGATACATTCTATATATAGATTTTACAATGTATAATAAAAGCATTTTTTTGCTTCCGCCAAATTTTGTGTTCAAAAAATGATTTTGCTATTGATTTGCTGGGTAGCTTTGAGTAAGTCCATTTCATCTTTAAACTTTTTTTTTTGCTTCTTCTGCAAAATAAGTGGGCATAGTTTACATGGTTTTAAAAGGCCCTACCATTTCTAAAATAAGTACATGGACTTCTTTTTTCTTTTGCATAGCAACAACAGGAAGTCAGACCCTTGTTTCTAATGAAGCCCTAGAACCTTTCAGAACTATCAGGAATTATTGCCAAGAATCTAACTACCATCTTTACTATGACATGTGCACTTGTTTATCTAGGAGTTTGACAAAGTATAGCTGATCTGGAACACTGGGAAGGATATTCACCATGTCACAGCTGACAAGCAGAAAACTGGAAACAGAACTTGAGTTTTCCTGTGCTCACTTGCCTTTGGGGGAAAGTGACCTTTTTTTTTTTTTTTTTACATTCTCTCATCTGTTCATTTTTAATGTCAAAGTTTCTCTGTGAGAGTGATTTTTGGTGATAAGCTCATCAGTTTGGCAAAGTGCAGGGAATAGGTGAGTAAAGATCATATTTGGGAGCGAACCTTTCAGGTCTAGCCCCAGCTGTCCCTGCTGCCCTTTCCCACTCTTTTGTTTTTGCACATTCTGATACAACCAGACTGACCTAGGCTGTTTCCTCAGATCCTGTGTGTTTACTGCTTCTTATTTTACCAATGTTGCTCTCAACCTGGAAACCTTTCTTTCTTTTGTTCTGAATTCTTCCTTAACTCTCACTGCCAACATTTATATGTTCAAATTCTCCCTGTCCTTCAAGGTGTAGTAATGTTACATCTCTACAAAGTCTGGGTAACTTTTCTCCAAGGGTGCAGTGAATATCTCCATCAGCTGAGCTCCTAGAACTGAGATATGGGCTTCTGATATGCACCTCTCAGATGCTCCCAGCGCCCACAATAGCACAGTGGTTAGGCACAGATCTGCAGTCATACCACTTGAGTTCAAATCCTTACTGGAGCCTTAGATGTGATCTTGGGCAATATATAAGCCTTTCCATGTCTCAGTTTCCTCATCTGAAGCTAATGGTAGGACCTACTTCATAAGGTTTTTGTTAGGTTTAAGTGAGCCAGTACATGTAAAGCATTTAGGATAGTGCCTTGCCCATAGTGAGTGTTTAATAAATGCTAGCTACCATTACTACTTTCTCCTTCTACTTTATTTTATAGGTATAACATCACTTTCTAATGTTGCCTCCTCAATTCTAAACTCCTTGAGAGCAGGAGGATTTGTGCCTGTTCATTTTTTTGTAGCTCTTTTTACACCTAGAACTTAGCACAAAAAGCTAGTTATCTCACAGATTTTGGAAAACTTAGGCTGAAGTCTTTGCTACCTTTTTATCCCCAATATTCACAAGGTGACTTTAACCAGGGAATAAGCAATTCCATGCATTAAAGAAGTTTATTGTAATTAAATGTAGAATTGGACATTAGACTAAATAGTCTGTAGTCAGTTGCATGCTAATGCACGTAGAAGGCCAGGGCCTTTTAAAGAATATTACATGTGGTCTGCAACTATTTGACCCAGCACCCCCAGCTCCTGGACCTGGTCCCATTCCACTGCTGTAGGCACCCAGATTCGATTACCTTTGCTTCCCATGGCCGTGGGTCAGCCTGCCTCCAGCTGGCCTTGCACAGCAATGACCGAGGCCACCATAGAGTGCAGCTCACTTTGCAGAAAGCAGCCTCACCCATGATCTATAGAGAGACTGGGAATAAATATGTACTAAAGGAAAACATCACGTATTACTCGTGTGGGACAAAGTTAAGTTGTAGTCAAGACTACAGATCCAATTCAGATCTGTTTCTGAGATATTTCCCACATCTTTTCCAAATATTTTTCACATTTTTGCAGAGATACCTCTTGGTCTGCGATCACGGATGGGTGCCAAACAGCAGTTTACCCGACACTGTGATTCATTTATTTGTTTTCTATACACTATTTGACTTTTCTCATATTTGCCTTTGGCTGAGGGCACTCAGCATATGCTTTAAATGGCTAATCAGTCAGACTTTTTAGTATTTTGGATCTTAATACAAAAAAAAAGAAACTAATCTGGGAATATATCCAAAGGTAACAAAAACACTAATGTGAAAAGATACCTACACCCCCATGTTCATGTCAGCATTATTTACAATAGCCAAGAAATGGAAACAACCTAAGTGTCCATCAGTGGATGGATGGATAAAGAAGTTGTAGTATTCAATATGATTCAGGCATGAAAAAAAAAACCCAGGAGATTATACCATTTGCAACAACATGGACCTTGAAGGCACTATGCTAAGTGAAATAAGTCATACAGAGAAAGACAACTATTACACCATCTCACTCATATGTGGAATTGAGAAAAAAAAAACCACTCATAAGAAAAAAAAAAAGAAGACCAGATTTGTGACTATAGGTGGGAGTTGGTAGAGAGAATTAGAGGAAGGTTGTCAAAGGGTATAGACTTCCAGTTATAAGATAAAGAAGTATAGGGATGTAAGGTACCACATGGTGACTACAGCTAACGCTGTTGTATCATACACAGGAAAGCTGTTCAGGGTATAAATCCTAAGAGTTCTCGTCACAAGGAGATAACTTGTTCCCCATTATTCTTTTCTTTATACTGTATCTATATGAGAAGATAGATGTTAGCTGAGCTTACTGTGGTCATCATTTCATAATATATGTAAACCAATCCATCATGCTGTGCACCCTAACCTTATACAGTGATGAACGGCAATTATTTTTCAGTAAAACTAGAACAAAAATTCAGACCAAAGGCTACGATTTTTCTAATAATAAACCAGGGACTACTCATTTTCTCTTTCTTGAGTACTAACTTCTGTTGAGTCCTTTTCTTCTGTGAAATTGCACAGCCCTACTGTTAAAACATAATTTGGGTCATGTATAATATCAGCTGCTGGTGTGTCATTAATAGTTCCAAGTTCATGAATAAGAGCCATACAAAGTAGCACAGGCCCAAAGAAATGGGCCTGGAGAAAATGAGGCCAGACAGGGCTCAAAGAAATCAAGACATAAGATGCTGTCTTCTCTCTGCTGTCAGGAGCAGCATTTCCTTCCTCACAACTAACCTTAGCCCAAAGGGGGTACTGAAAAACTCAAAAGTTGGTGTTCCAACCTGCATCTTATGCTTGCCATTCTTAACTCTAGAATGGCATTCCATTGGTGGAAGTTTGTTCCAGAGACTTCAATCCATTCCTTTACTAATTCGTTTATTCACCCAGTGTTTATTAGTGCCACTATGTTCAGGAGCTGGGGAAAGAAAAGTGAGTAGGACTAGAGCTTTTTGTCTATTACGAAGGCAAAAATAGGGAGATGGTTAAAACTCTGTATGTTTGAGGGGCATGTGGGTGGCTCAGTCAGTTGGGTGTCTGACTTCGGCTCAGGTCATGATCTCACAGTCTGTGGGTTCAAGCCCAGTGCTGGGCTCTGTGCTGACAGCTCAGAGCCTGGAGCCTGCTTCAGATTCTGTGTCTCCCTCTCTCTCTCTACCCCTTCCCCCCCTTGCTCTCTGTCTCTCAAAATAAAATAAAGACATGAGAAACAAATTAAAAAAGAAACAACTCTATGTTTGGGAAATATTATGATAGAGCTTTATGAATGGGGCTGTGGGAGAAGTAGGAGGTGACCCCAGAGACAGCGATTTCATAGAAAACCATGAATGTAGGGATGATGAGGTCACGTACCTCACAGAGATCAGGTAAAGTGGGCAAAAACAATGCTGAGTACAGGTACCTCTGTCAGGGTGAATGCTTTAAGCTGGCTGGTGGATACCAACAAGTAAAGCATGAAGCCTTTCAGGTTCACAAGGTCATACCATCCAAAAGCTGGGCAGAATTTATCCTACAAGCTAAGAGTTGATAGGGAAGTGAGTGAGAATAGACAGACTGGGACCTAGACCCCTTAGGCAGGGTGCCTGAAGAGGGCTTTTGATTTGGAGGAATAACTTAGGGCACTGGGGCCAGAGATGGAGGTGTCCTGGGACCAGCACTGAAAAAGGAGATCAGAAAATGCCAAGCAAACTTTGCCTGTTTGGTAATTTGGGGGGAAAGTGGACACTGGCTTGGTCTTGTACAGTGAGGTCCCAGATGGAAGTCATAAGTTAAGTCTGGATTAATGTGATTTATTTGATTAAAATATGCAAAGAATATGTTTGGCTTCAGGGGTAGAAGACTTATTGAATTCTCCAGTTCTAATCATTCCTGCCCCTCCACTGTCACCCCAAGCAGCATGTGCTATTCCTTCTACTCAGAGTACCTCTGCACCCTCTTCCTTGCCCTTCAAGGCTTGAGCAAGTTGACTGCTGTTGAGTATGCCATCAAGTTCCCATAGCAATTAGTACATCTCTCTCATTGGATTAGCACCCACCACACTGGCCTGTCCCTGTCTGTTGACTTTCCTGTCTCACTCTGCCAGGCTGTGAGCTTTCTGAGGGCAGAGATTATCTTCTATCTTTCTATCTCCAGGACTTAGTCAGACGAGAACACAGTAGCTGCTGATGTATTTCTGTGGTTTTGTAGTTCTGTGGATGGATACATGGGTGGATGAACTGAGCAAGTGGATGAATGGCTTGCCCAAATCAATACCAATTTGCATTCTCCTTAGGAATACAGACCTCAGTGAGTAAATGCTCAGAAAAGTGTTGAACATATTTTAATGCTGTGGCAAACCATGGATAAAATGCAGGTGCCTTGGTCCAAATCAAACTTAGTTGCGATGTGGTGTGCTTTATTTTCCTGTTCACATGAACACTGTAATTTTAGGTCAAGGTTTGCCTTAGTCGGCAGGTTTCAGTGATGTGGAACGAGGAGCCGTCTAATCGAAAAAGCTCAATCAGGAGCCAAGAGGTCTAGCCTCTCTTCCTGAGACCCTACCAACTTCCTGATTATGTAACCCAGATGAGCTTCTTATCTTCATATGCTTCCAGTCTCCCAGCCTCCAGTCCTTCCCCTTTGCACACCATCCTTCACCCAGTTATCTTTCCTGAAAACAAATTAATCATCTTGTTTTTTGCTTTAAGACCCCCTTTGCCCCCAGAGCAAAGTACTAACCCTTTAGGAGGCAAACAAGATCTTTTTAGTATCTCTCAGGACTGATGGTCTTTTATCATGTCACTTCCTGGTTCTCATTCTTCTAACCAAGCTCTTTTGTGCCTGTGTTTTTCCCACACACTGTCCCCAAGGTCAGCAATGACCTTCTCCACTCATTTCACCTGGAAAACTCCTGCATGTTCATCTTTTAAGACTCAGCCAATGGAGCTCAATGGTTGCTTCCTCAGCAAGGCGGCTTCTAACTCCTTCTAACGATGTGAGCACCTCTTTCACTCTGCTCAGATAGAGTTTCCTATTGTTTATCTTAGACCGCTTATAAGTCTGATAGAAAGTGTTTGCTTACTTACTTGTCCATCCCAGGGGCAAAATTATGAGTTCTTACAGGTCGGGGCCATTGTTCTTATATCCCTCCTCTAGTTGCTAGCACTTAGGAGGTTTCCCGATATATGCTTGTTGAAAAAAAAAAATCAAACGAGTTCTATTGAATTTTACATGTACTGTCTTTCTAACTGGCTGTTTTCACCTCTCATCCATTTCCTCATGAAACTTGATAATAAAGATTGGTTTGTTGAGCACTGATCAGGCAGCAGGTACTTTTCTATACCCTTTATACATGACAACTTTTTTTAATCCTTATCTCAGCACTGCTGAGCAGGCATTACTATTCATCTTATTTTACAGATAAAGAAACTAAGGCCCAAGTTAGACATTTTTCCCAAGTCATACTTAGTAGATGGTATAACTAGGATTCAAGCGAAGACTCTCCAGGTTCAAAGCCCATGGCCTTTCCATATCATCACCTGCTTTCTCAAAGGTCTGCACCTGGTAGGTTCTCAGTGGTTTAATTGCTCTGAATTGCATTGAACAGGACTGCAAGAGTCAGACTCATTCTGGCTTCCAGCTGGGGACTGGCCCTCTCCACAGACCATCCATGAAACCCTAGACAGCCACATTTAAATGCTGGCGTGTGTGAAGACAAAGCCCAGATCCTTTTCCTGGCAGGAAGCTGTATCTTCTAGCACATGGAACCAGCACTGCATTTCCTGGGATCAGATGGAGTCTTCAGCATAGAGGCCCACTCAGAGTTCATGGGTTTGTCCCCAATGTCCAGCCCAGAAACTGTCTGCTCCCTGGCTCCCTGGAGAATGAGAAATTATTGGCTTCTGGAATGTTTTTCTGGTCACTGAGCCCTCAAGGTGAAAGGTCTTTTGGATGGAAAACAACAGGCCAAGTTTACCCAACTCAGCAAGGCGTCAGGCAGCCCACAGGCACATTCCATCAGGTTCCACAGAACAGCTGGGGCTTCTTCTCCTCAGCTTGATACCTGCCCTCATAGAATGGAGGTCTTCCTGCCCCACTGCACAGATGACATAAAGCAGAAATATCACTCCAGAGCTCCCTTCAGGCTGGAGACTACACAGACCCTCAGAAATATTCTCCTTTCCCTCTGCTTTCCACTGTTGCTGCTAAGACTTCAGCTTATGGGGGGAAGAAAGTCTCACAAAGTGATATGTGCTCCTGTCCTAAAAATGTCCCATAGGAATCATGCCAGAAGGGCAAAGAATATCTATATATTTATATGCTCACAGCATGTAAAATGGCTATTACCTGCCAGCCATTTTACATACATCATCTCATTTAATCATCACTATAATTATTTTTCTCATTTTAAAGATGTGCAAACTGAAAATTACTCAAAGTATAACAGCAGCCTATTTCTTTTCATTGATAGAAGGAATATTGTGAAACCTTGGGCCCTGCACCTGAGAATCAGTGACTAGAGCTCAGCATGAGGGTGATGTGTGACATAGCCACACAGGTAGTGCCCTTGTATTAGTAAGGTCTGCTCATTGTCTGAGACTCTGTGATATCTTGACCTGCTGGAATCAGGAATTCTATCTGAACCCCAAACCCAGCTGTCCAGTACTAGGAAGCAGTTCGAGTTTTACAAGAAGGGCTTTGAGCTAGGAGTTTGAATACATTTGCTTGAGTCTCAGCTCTATTATTTAACGTTGTGAGAAATTGCCTTGGTTTTGTCATCTGTGAAGTGGGAATAATAATGATTGATTCCCTGTTTGGGGTTTGTGATGATTAAATGATACATTGTATATGGCATACGGAGAAGGCCCACCTGGCCTACTTGTAAATGAATCATGTTCTTGTCCACTGCCCTTTCTATGGAGATCCATCATGATTGAACAGCACTCCATTCTTTAGAATAATTTTTCTTCTATCCCCCTCCTCCATAGGCTAAATGAAGAGCAGTGTGGTATAGAGGAAGGAGCACAGACTAGGAATTGGATTACTTAGGTTTAAGTACTGATTTTATCAGTTATTGGCTGTGAGATCATTGAGTCACTGAGCCTCAATTTCCTCATCTGTTGAGTGGGCAAAATATTAGTGGTTATCTTCTAGGGTTATCATGAGGAACATATGAGGGCACCAAAGCTTTATAAATTCTAACGTGCTAGACAAATGCAAGTTATTCATCCAACAAAGTTTTCTGAACATCTGCTATTGGCCACGAATGTGCCAGGTGATGAAGATCCAAAGACAATAAGACACAGTATCCATTAAGCTCCATCTGAGAAGAAGACAGAAGCATATATAGGTAAGCACAGATAATTACAACATAGTGTGGTAAGTGGCATGATAGGGAAGGAGAAAAGTGCTTGAGGCACAGAAAAGGGGCACTGTATTAGTTACCTATTGCTGCAAAACAAATTACCCCAACACTTAGTAGCTTGAAACAACAAGCTATTATTAGCTTACATATATTCTAGGAGTCAGGAATCTGGGAATGCCTTAGCTGGGTAGTTCATGAGGTCAAGCTGTTGACCAAGGCCATAGTCTCTGAAGACTCTCCACCTCCAAGCTCACTCATGTGGCTGTTGGTAAGAGGCTTCAGTTCTTTGCCATGTGAACCTCTCCACAGGTCTGTGCAAGACTTGACTTTCTCCAAGGGAAGTCATCCAAGAGAAAGAGAGCACTTGTGAGAGAGCACTAAAGATTACAATCAAACCTTAGGAGTGCCGGGCTATCATTTTTGCCATTTCTATTCATCATAAGGACCAACCATGGTACAATTCATAAATGGAATACACAAGGTTGTAACTAGCAGGAGGTGGGGATCATGGGAACCATTTTGGATGCTTGCTGTCACAGGTACTAAACACACTGGGAGAGAGGAGCTAGGAAGATTGTCTGAAGCTTAAGCTCAGTTGTATTTTTATTATTTCTCGTCATTTCTGCTGGATGCTGGACTAGTTAAA